>NC_056729.1:686796646-687069146 GCF_019279795.1 Protopterus annectens | reverse complement strand
ACAAATTTCAAAATTTATCAAACAATAGGACATATGTCCCAACAGTAGATTTAATTGTACACATACCCAGTGAGTTGTGTATTTAGATTATTGTTGCAGATATGGTGGTGTGGGGGAGAGATGTCAAGTAACAACTTTTATATCCCTGTAGTTCTCAATACTTTCTTAGTCACTGCTGTAATCTGTACCTTACATGTATTATTACACTACCCTATGGCCTTAGTTTGGACAATGGTATGTTTGTAGACAACTATATACGTGAACTGTTTTTTTACCTGCAGTACACACCTCTTACCTGGTATACCTGTGGAGGTATTGTTTGTTAACACTAACTGTTTCTACGCATATTCCCAGATTCCAGGTTGATGTTATGCACATACCTCTCAATCTTTTATTGCACACACTCTGGTCAAGGCTTGACAACATGCAGGTGAAACTGGGACATATTTTGACAATTACCCTCATAAACCTTTCGTGAGTTGCTACAGTGACAGGTTTGTTTTCATATACATTTTCTGAATATTTACAGGTCTGACAGTCATATGTCATTAAGTGCTGCCTAAATGTCAGAGATCAGTACACTAATTTGCCAGGGGGTCATGGTAACAGGCAATGGATATGGGCCAGTTATCTGGACATTCTGAACAAATCTGTACACTTGAGGGGTATGATTCTGCATACAGCTTACTACCACTTCCATGATTCGAACCATGGCTGTGTCTGCTAAAAATAAACCAGTGTGCATCACAGTTGTGTGTGCTATTTAGATATTGCTGTATATCTCTTCACTGATTTCTGTCAATAAGTCTCCTGTAGTTTTACAATCTGACCTTGTAATTACAACACTCTTATACAGGGATTCCTAGACAGTTTTATTATGTAGCACAGTGTGGGTGACAGTGATGAGTAATACATTATTATTCAGAGAAACTGCAACACTAACAGTGCCATACAATATCAGACTAAACAGTACCAGTACAGGATTTCAGTCTTTTATTTCCAGGCACAGTTTTCTTATCTGACAGACCCGTGGAGGGAATGTTTGTTAACACTACCTGAATGTTGCCACACATATTACCAGATTCCACGTTATTATTATGCACATACGTCTCACTCTGTTACTGCACACACTCTGGTCATAGCTTCACAACATGGGGGTAGAGATGGGACATACTTTGCATATTACTCTCATAATATTTTGGTGAGTTGCTAGAGTGACAGGTTTGTTCTTATAGATATATTTCTGACGGTTATAATGTCTGACAATCAGTTGTATGTCATTATTTGCTGCCTAAACCTCTGGGATCATCCCACTGATTTGTCAGGGGGACAGGGTGACAGGCAGGAAATGTAAGCCAAGTATCTGAACTTTCTGACAAAATCTGTACAGTTGAGGGGTATAGTTCTGCATACAGCTTACTACCACTCCCAGGATTCGAACCATGGCTGTGTGTGCTAAAAATATAACAGTTTAAGTTGCTATGTAGATTTTGTTGTGTATCTTTTCACTGTTTTCTGACTAAGTCTCTCTCAGTTGTACAACATGACCTTGTGATTACAACAGTCGTATACAGACATTCCTACACATTTTATTTATGTAGCACAGTGTGGGTAACAGTGCTTAACACAACAGTACTAATAAGAGAATGCAACACTACCTTACCATATGATACCAGAGTAAATACAAGCAGTCCAGGAGTTGGACCTTTATTGCCAGGCTGTTACCCTTTTATTTACATACAACCTATATGAGACTCTTCTTGCCATATTGTCTGGTTTATTCAGTACATCCCATACACAATTTAGGTTTTATACTGGCAATTAACTTTCTACTACTTTTAGATTTATTTCTTATGACAGTACATGCAAGATTATTACTAACCTGCCTCGCGACACAGCCTCTGCAGCCTACAGGCATGGGCTTCCTGATTCACAGCCCACTCTGCTGCCACTGTCAAAGACATAAGAGGAATATTTAGCCATACCTATCCATAATATACATAAGCTGGCAATTATTAAACAGGTAGTAGAATGAGTACTTACACACTGCTGGGACATCATCCTGCCTAGCTTCTTGGATCCACTGATCCAAGAGCTCATTCTTCCTCCATTTCAGGTCAGCATAGTGATGCCTGACCTGCTCAACAGTTCAAGGGATGCCAATGGCACTGGTGAGGTCATGGATGGTACCAGGCTTTTGCTTTATATTGGGGACCCTGGTACTGGCCCTGCAGCAGTCTCTCTTCATGGTCTTTTTACCAGGAGTCCTGTCATGATCTTGGACTCTTGGATGCCCCAGTGCTGCACTTGGAAGCACGATCCTTCCCCAACACCAGCCATTGTGCCTACAGGAGGAAGTTGCAACCAGTTACGAGATGTATTCCTACCAGAAGGTTTAAATAGGACCAATTTCCTGCACTTTGCCATGATTGGACGGTTTTGAAAATGCTAAGCTATGGGCAAACCTGCTTACCTAAGGTTGAAATTGCTTAAAGGGGCATACCAATGGGAAAATCGATTTAGCTGGGCTATGAATTGCTTACACCTAGTAAGCAGAGATGTGCAATGCTTAGCATTGCTTATTTTTAAATTTGCACACTATTTGCTGTTTGGCATTGATTTATCATTCATTACATGTTGTATATTTATTTAGTATCCATGATCCATGTGTACGTACACTGTATGAGGTACTTGTGTTTATCGGGGGATTTCACCACTTTATTACAATGACACCTCACATCTGGACTTAATGCAGTACTCCAGTTCACATATATATATATATATATATATATATATATATATATATATATATATATATGTGTGTGTGTGTTATTTAGTAGGTTATACAACCAAAAGCTGTTTATAGATTCCTTTCATATGTAAATTGTGATTTTGCTATAGTAAGGATCTGTTTGGGTATACCTCCATTTTATGTACAGCTGTGATGGCTTACTGGTTAACTGCTGTGACTATAGTGTACATGGTCCTGGGTTCAAGACCTGAAAGGGCTGTTTATTTTGTTGCTGGGTAGAACAGGAGCTATTGGATACAGAGTGACTAAGGCACTTTTAAGCAGTTGTAAGCAGGTTTGCGCAATGGTAAGCAATGCTAACTTCCAGTTACAGTTTTTTATATTCAGCTTCTAAATTGCTTAACCTGTGTAGACATTGCTTACTCCTACACAAACAGGCTTAAACCTGCTTACTACTGCTTATAAGTGCTTAATCCTGCTTACCCCTGCACTAATTTAGAAAGAAATGAAACATGGGTCTTGGGAAAGTGGTAGATTTGGACACTTTATACATTTTTTACACTATTTGCTGTATGGCATGTATTTATAATTCATTACACATTATAACTTTGTTTAGTATCCCTGATGCATGTGTACGTATACTGTATGGGGCACTTGTGTTTATCTGTAGATTTTACCACATTATTACAATGAAACCTCATATCTGCACTTAATGCAGTACTCCAATTCATAGGTTCATATGTTCATAGATTAGTACTAAGCTAACTGTCCTTGTGAGCCATTTTAAGCCTAACCAATTATCCCTTGTGAGACTCAAACCCCACACCTTCTGCTTGTAAGGCAAACACCTTAACCATTAGACCACCCTCCCAACCTCACAAATATATGTTATTTAGTAGGTTATATGGCAAAAAAATGTTCATAAATTGCTTTCACATGGAAAAGGGAATTTACTACAGTGAGGATCAAACCGGGAATGACTGCTTGCAAAGCGAATGCTCTGAAGACTATACTGTTGCAGTACTGGTTCAACTGAATATATCTTGCTATTTACCTTCTTGTGCTATTTAAGCTAGATTATGCATAGCTCAGCAATGGGCAGACTTGTGCAGCTACAGTTACATTTAATCTGTTTGATAAAAAAAATTTTTAGTGTTATTTTCTGTAGGAAGGGACAGATTTCACTTATTGCTGTGGATTTCTGCGTGCGTCTGCACATTTGGCAGCCATCCTAGTGTATTTCAGTTGCTATGAACATAGGGTTTTCCTGGCAAGTGGGGCTTTGACCTTTGCAATGACTGTGGGTGTGTTTTCTCCTGCAACATGTCATGTTTCTACACTAACAGTCCCACTTTGGGCATTTGAAGAGGTGGTAACCCCCCATACCTCTCAACCTCTTCATGCAAAATATCTGGACAGAGCTTAACAAAATGAGGTACAACTAGGGACATATTTTAAATATTGCTCTTATAAACTTAGGAAAGTTGCTAGAGTAACAGGATTTATTTTAATATATATTTTCTGATGGATTTGAAGTCTGGCACTCACATGTATGCCATTATTTACCAACTTCAATCTTGAGATCATCCCAGTGATTTTCCAGGACAGATGAGGAACAGGCCAAAAGTATGAGCCAAAAATCTGAACATTCTGTGAAGGTCTGTACAGTTGAGAGGTATGCAACCCCCTATGAGCATTCTTGCTCATTGTAATTGCCGAACGGCAATTCTTGACTATGTGGGCATGTATATTGTGAGAGCTCTGCTCTCAGACACACCCCCTTCACTCTTCCACACTCCATGTCTGTTTAGGAGCAGAGGCAGTGCGCCTTCATAACTATGTATGGCCCACTGCCTTGCTGCTCTTAAACGGTCCTTTCCATGCAGGAATAAGCTATTCCTGCACGGAACCTTACTGAATTCGGGGATAGTCTTTTCACTATGAATTTTTTTGGGGGGAATTAATGCGACTAAATTATAAGATGAAACTTTTCAGACTAGTTATTATCCTAAACCTTTTTCTAAAAATATTTTTGCATGCTGATAGTTGCCAGCCATGGTACATCATTGACAATATCCCATATTCTCAGTTTCTTAGATTAAATAAGATCTGTAGTAATTATTTTTATTTTAAGAATCAAGATAATTAATTACAAGATAGGTTTAGCAGACAGCAATATTATCAAAATAAGATGATTAATGCTTGGTCTAAGGCTGATTTTGTTAACACTTTCAGGTTTATAACTACTTTTGGTAGCAATTAATTTAAGATTAAACATGTTATTGACAAATCTTGGTCTATTTTAACATATGACCATTTTTTCTAAAATATTTTCCCCTAGATGTCTATTCACCTTTAAGACAGGCAATAATTGACACAATAGTTCTTCTCTTTTAAATAATCCAGCAAAATGTATATTTGAAATGTTAGTGGGAATGCAGTACCTTATTTAAACATAGTCTGCTATACCCTAGAGCTAGTTTTAGGATTATGGGTAAAGATGCAGTGCCCAATACAAGAGGGTGTAGTACAGGCATATACATACTCGGTCTTGTAAATTGTGAGCATGTACTACTAGAAGAATCATTATTGTCAAGAAAATTCAGTTTCAACATTACATTTCATGTAAACATTTTCAGGTTAGTAATATCATCCCCTTTACTTGGCACAAATGTTAAACCCTTTTTTGTTAAAAAAGACTGAAAGAAAGGGTAAGAGAACATCTGAATAATATAAAAACACTATAGTTAAGAATGCATTAGCTAAACATTTAACAGACACATCCCCGGAACATGCATTTAGGTTTCAAGTTATAGATATGGTGCAGGAAAATCTCAGGTGAGGTGATATTAGAAACGAAACAGAGTGCTAAGAAAGCAAATGGATTATTAGACTAAGAGCAGATACAGGGTCAGGACTTAATAATAAAGTACCATTGAAATCAATGCTGAAAGCACGGCCTCTTTTTAAATAAGAAGGGAGTTTTAATAAACTATCTTTACCCCCACACACCTTTTGTACATGTTTACTATTAGTACAGCATATATTTGAAATTTTATTTCTTTAAGAGTTTCATTGGGATGTCATGTGATTATTTCACTTTGTTATTTAATGGGCATTGAATTAGATAGATTTTGTGCCTGTTTCCTGAATAAACTGTTGCTGGTTTTATGATAGCCTGGTGTTGCTTCATCTTACTTTTGCTTGTTGGATGTTTTAAGAAATGTTTGACTGACAGGCTTGAAGATGTAGCTGAGTTAATTTTTTTTTAAATTAACACTTCCGGTCTCATAAAAAAATGTGCAGCCAGTATTAAAAAAGATGTTACCTGGTCTGAGTTGGCTTGTGCTGCATTTACATTTTTTAATACTATAGCTAGAATTAGAGTCTTTAATGTTAATCTTCCTTCCCCAACTCACTAACTGGTCACAACAAAATACTGTATGCAATGCAAAAATCCTGTAATAAAATACCAGAAGAAACATGCACTTTTATAACAAAAAAAAAAAAAAAAAAAAAAAAACATAATGCAAGCTCAAATACTGATAGAAAATCAGAAGAGTAAGATGGAAATATTTATTTCTTTGTGGCACTCAGAGTTTGATTAAAGGGAAAGATGATAAATTTATACTAAGAAAAAAATAAAATAAGTGTGGGCTATATTTTCTTATTCATTTGCATGTTAAAACTAAGCTTGAAAGCCTTGCTTTTGTTCGGACTCCAGGTCACACCTATTTATTTGAGGAGTGATGCTGGCAATTTGTAACTGATTAGGCACATTTAATGCCATTGCTTAAGAGCAATTGTTTTCTTAGTGGCTCTGTAGCTGGAATAAGTGACCTAAACTAATTACTCAGCCATTCTTATAGGTTTATAGGTTGGTACTAGGCTATCGGCCCTAGGGCCTATACAAGCCTAGCCATAACAATTCCCTGGCTATTTCTTCCCACACTATTTACTTCCCTAGACCCCTGTTTAGCAGGGCAACTGACGTGATCCCCGGGGTGAATTTCCTTTCTCTCATCCAATCGTCATGGTTCCTTTTGAACCTTGCAGCCTTTGTGATGTAACAGATGATGAGACAAACATAGGAAAGAAAGACGAGCAGAAATAAGTTCAGACATAAAACAAGTGGAATAATTATTGAATGATGCTTTTTATATGTTATGTGTTTAATATTGGATTACAGGGAAGGAAATCACTTTTGGTGAAAAAAAATCACAGCTGGGCTGAATTCTTTAATTATGTCCCATTATTGTTGTCATGTAAATATATATATAGATGTGTGTGTGTGTGTGTGTGTGTGTGTGTGTGTGTGTGTGTGTGTGTATACACACACACACACACACACACACACACACACACACACATATATATATATATATATATATCCATACTACAGAGGTGCTGGTTTGTTTTGTTTTGCTGTATATATATTTATGTTCCATGCATCTTTACCACCGTGCTCCTCTCTTTTTTATTGTAGATAGATAGATAGATAGATAGATAGATAGATAGATAGATAGATCGATCTATAAGAATATGTATATGGTTTTATGTCAGATCATCAGCAGGGACTTTCAGCATCTCATGATGCAGCTAGGTAGATAGGTAAATATAGTTTGAGACAAAGACAGAGATATAGGTGAATGTAATATAAGTGAGTGTGCATATATATGGTTATATGCCAAAATGGCAGCAGACAGTTTGCTCAACCCATGCTACAACTTGCAAAAGCATCAACTCCTATCTCATTGCAGACACAGTAATAATTTGAGGAAGTAGGTTATCTATAAAATGATGAATGTGTCTCTTTACATACTTACCTCACCATTTAGATATTTTAACCTATAAGGAGATTAATTTTCTTATTTTGTAGTTGTTTTTTTTCTGCAAATACAATATTAAAAAAAAGATAAAATGGAGTCAGTGTTTGTGTGATATATGAAATATCTTGTACTGTAGGATTAGGAAAATTATTTTACAATGATTGATGAGTTATGATCAAGTTGCTGGAAGACTGATATTGATTATACAATATACTCCCCAGAGTGATCTATTGGAATTACAGATTTGGCCTCTATGTTTTTTTCTGTCCATCTGAGTATAAAGTAAATAATTAAAAAAGGATATATTTATGCTTGTACAGTGGTTTGCCATAAACCATTCCCTGCAACAAAAGTTAATATCAGTTTGAGTTTATATGTTGTAGGACATTTGCTTGGGGGCACATGGTGTTTGCAGTTCAGCTGCAGGGGCACACGACTGCAGCAAATTCACTGAAGACACAGAGAAGCACCTAGCGCTGTGTCCACAGTTGCAGTAACAATATCCATGCCACCCGAGGATCCTAGAGAAAACAGACAGTATGGCAGACACCAGCAGCAGAACATCCAGTAGGCATGTCAGTGTCTTCTGAAATGAGAATGTTCAAACAGAAGAAAATAATGACATTAATATTAATATAAACTAAGAAATCAGATGGTGAGATCAGATCACAAACTAATCTCGCTGGAGGTCCTCATCCCACCCCCACCTGAAAAAAAAAAACCACAGTAAAAGAACTTACTGAAACTTCTTCACACTACTAAAGACTAGTGTGATCCCTTTAAGGGTGGACCCCAGCCATAAACAAACTCTACAACAAAAGAGGAAGCTACAACAAGATATAGAGCAAAATCCTTAAAGGTAAGACACCCTTGATCACTATAAGTAAAAAAAAAGAGCTCTCATAAAATCATCAAAAAAAAAATTTGAGAAAAGCTAAAGACTCAAAAGACTCAAAATAAGGCCGGAAACTCCCAGATATGCTCACTAGTTCAAATGAATGTGATGAAATTACTGATCCTACCATTATTGCATACATACTGCTGAGGTTCGAGATATCTATACCAAATGATTGCAGCCCCCAAACATCTAAGGGATTCTCATCTAGATCAAGGGAGGTCATAGTCTCCCTTTATTCAGTTAAACACAGCTGCGAAAGTGAATTATCTTCACAAACAATCTCTCATGTGGGAAGCCTCATCCTTACACTCCCAGGTTTAAATATTTTCACTTCAAAATGTTGCAATGCAGTGAAAGAGCAAAAGAAAATATGTACATCAACATATGTGTTTTCACTTTCACTACAAAGGTGCAATACTGGATTGAGAAAAAGTTCAGTGTGGGATATATTTCTCCTGTTCTGGGTTAACTCTTGTAAGACAAAAACTGTTCCCATAATATGCATGAACAAACATGTTCAGTTTCATTAAAATATGTGTCAGTTTATTATCAATCAAGGAAATATGTTATCAACCAATTCTGATTCAGCAAATGTGTTGCAAGCAGCAAGGATACCTGAAAATACAGTTTAAGCTTACAACTGTTTTATAGTAGACATAGCTGATGCTGCATCCTTCTTTAAAGGTGTCTCCTTGTCCTTTGCAAGGAAATACCTGGAGCTTTGGTCTCCAACAATCCCACCACTATAGCATCACTAGATAATATTTATTACTATTAGTACCATCAGGCCTTATCCATAACCAGCTTTCCTGGCCAATGTACCCTCAGATATCTCAGCTGAAGGGTGAATCAAGTGCCCATATATTTCCAAGAGGTACATGCAGAGCCAGATCATGGTCAAATGGGGCCCTAGGCAGGGTAATGAATCCACCCCACCTGCAGCCCCCCCGCAGCCATTCCAATGTCCCATTATTTGGTTATTTCTCCCCAGTTAGCAAAAATACTGTTCAAACCTGTCAGTGAACATACTATTTTTTTCTTTACTTCTACAATGATTACCAATGTTGTTGTTTGTCTTTCGGCTTTTTCCTGGTAAGAGGTCACCACAGCGGAACTCTGGTCCGCTAATGATTGGCAGTAGATTTTTACAAAACGCCGAGGTGCCAGCTCGACGCCCAACCTTCAACGTAGGCACGCCCAGTTATGCACGCATGTCTTTCGAACGCTACCCAACCGTGGGGAGGACATGCAGACTCCACACAGAAGGCACTCCCAAGCCACACCGAGAATCGAACGGGAGAACCTCTTGCTGTGAGGTAACAACTCTACCGCCGTACCAGCGCTGCAATTTCTACAATGATTACCAATATTTGGATTTAATTTAAACATTTGATTTCAAATAGAGCACAAACACTGATAAGACATTTGCTAAACAAAACAATACAGTCTCGCAATGAAAACTGACTTAGCATTAACAGTAAATCTCTCTGCCCTTGAAACTCAAATTCATAGAAATGGCATTGAAACCCATATTCAAAGAAAATGCATCTCGCCGGTGGTAGAATAAGTTTACCTTTAGACTGTTTTCAAAGCATAGGCCCCCTGCACACATTTTTAGGACCATGCATACATGCACATGTTCTTTGATTCACCTTCCCAATTGTATTAAATTATATTCCTTGTATAATACAGTATCACTTTTAGAGTGTGCTTTAAATTTGTAGTTTTGAACATTTTTCCAGTAAGCAATGAAACAAAATGCATGAACCAATAATTACAAAATTGATCATTTCAGAACATTTCAACCATAAAAGGCCATTCAAACTTTTGTCATTACAATCAACTAGTATCAGTCAATGTGCACAATCTCTGCACAAGTAAAAGTCATCTGAATAATTGTACATTAAAGAGATCTGTAACTAATGAAGACATTGCCACTAGCAAACAACTTTATATTTCAGTGTTTCCTCTGCAAATTCAGTGCCTACTGCCCCTGGCAAACCAACAACAGGTTCATAGTTACAAGGCAGCTCATCCAAAGAATGGCACACTCAGAACTGCAACCCCCCCCAACAAAGTTCAACTCAGTATCAATAATTCATCTTCATGGTATGGGAGTAGAAACCACAGCCTTTTGCAATAAAAACAAGTATGCTATCTGTTGTGCTGCTAACACTACTTTCAATTTTTTTAGCACAAACAACGAAAACCGTTTGATAAATAAAACAGTTGCACACTGAAAACAGACTTAGCATGAGCAGCAGTAAACTTCTCTTCACTTGAAGTTCACAATTCCTTGACAATGCACTGAAACTCATGGTCTAGTAGTTTGTGTAGAGGATTCAGTCTCTTGTCTCTTGTAACCAAGGTACAGGGCTTGAGCCTGATTAAGTTAACATGCCTGTCATCTCTAATAAGGGCATTTTACACACACACACACACACACACACACACACACACACACACTGTTCATGCTTTATTCTGATAACTGCAGACGGAAGAAGTAGGAATAGTCATGTGTTTAAATTCTACCAGCAGGTGTGAAACAGAAGCATCAACAGCAAGTGGATGTGTCGTGTATTGATGTAAGCAACAGCAGGTGTTTTGAATGCATAACAGGTATTCATAAAGACAAATATCCTTAAAGAAATATAAATTTTAATTAAAACGTACATGTTTGATATGATGCTAGCAGACTACATAGTTATGGAATCACCACCTGCTCTCCATTGTGTTGGTTGTGTGTCACCACCATACTCCTGCATTCTCTTCCTGAGGAGAAATGAGCAGCTGGAGTTTAATCATTTATTTCTACACCCACAACAAATTCAGCAGGTGCCCAAATCACTAGCTGAATTCAGGTTACCTGGGTTACAATCAGGACTTCATATTTCTCTTCTGTTTGAATGGCAAAGTAATAAAGATTTATGAAGTTTCTGGAAAAAATAAAAAGTCAGCCAAACATGGCACAGAGAAACCTTGTTCAGCTCTTGTGCCGTAAGCATGCTAAAAATAAATCCACAAGCTGTCGTGAAAGAATCCTTTTGCTAAAGTGTGTGAAATGAATGCAATGCAATTACAGGCCAAATCATTACATGTATTAGAGGAGAGTCATAAAAATTAGTTACTTTTTGGCAGAGTTTGTGCTCAGAATGCTCACTAGCTAAGTAGTATGCAAGATATAAGTACAGAAGAATAATAACCATTAAAATTTACAAATCTGAGGAAAACACTCAGAATTTTCAGTCTTCACATTGGAGCAGTGTGTAATGCAATATACTTTAAAGCATTTAGAGAACTGGATTAGAAAGAAGGCAACCCTAATTCAGTCACTCTGTTAACTGATTATTTATTCTGTACATTGTGTAAAAAGTGCTTATGTGTGAATATGAATAAAAAATCTATTCCAGATAGCTGATATTCTTATTTAGATTCATAAGTTAGTACTAAGCTAATTGCCCTTGTGAGCCATTTTTAAGCCTAGCCAATTATCCCTTGTGAGACTTAAACTCTGCACTTTGTGTTTGTAAGGCAAACACCTTAATCATTAGGCCACCCTCCCAACCCAGAGGGTTATTTGTTTTTTTGACTTGCCAGAAGAATTCAAAGTATGGATGGAGACTTCATCCTGATGATTTACTGAATTTAAGGAGTTACTTGTTAACACTGGCATATTCAGAAAGATCACACATTGCAGGCTATAGTGCAAAATCCTGATAAAGTATGAGCAACCTCCTCTAAGTACTGAGAAATAGATAAAACATGAGTAGAAAACATGTGTAATCAGAAACAAATAGTTCCTACTGAATGTGTCAGCAGCATGGTTAGGGTAGTGAAGCCAGATACCTTTGTTTGTTGGGAACTTATGTGGACAGTGACCTAACTTTTGACCAACACGTGTCCATTGTTGGAAGAAAGCCCTTTTATATTGCACAGCTTATTAATAAAGGAAACGTGCCTAGACCTAGGGATGTCATTGTCCCCCATTACTCAGCCCTCATTAGGCCAATCATTAAATATAATTCCCCCATTGGCATATATCTGTCCAGACACATGCAACAATTGGGATGCCTACAGAGATACTGTACTAAAACGATACACTTACTAAAAGGCTTAACAACTTTTCTTATATGGACTGACTCAAAGCCCTGTCACTATACCCTGTATCCTATAGACTGCTAAGAGATGACCTGTGTCTGGCATACAAGGCATTATCCAACCAATTACTGATGGATTTACAACACATCAGCAAGTCAGTGGCATTGGAAATACTCGGGCTAGGGATGTAAACCTCTTCTACAACATAAACGGAATGGTTTAGAGGGGCGTATATATATCACAAAGAGCATACAACTACTTTGGAACAGACTCCTTATCTACATAAAGCAAAGTTCATCCTTGTCAATACTTGGATCTATGGATGGGAAACAGAAAATTTATCCTAGGACTGCCCCGCGTACTACTAATGGTCAAAGGCATCTCCTTAATGCTTCGCTCATGCATGTGCCCCCTCAAATTATCTATGGTATGATGTCACTTATTCTCTTTAGGGGTGATATATAATTATCAACCATGGGATGGGTAAGGCCCTCCAAGCTACATGCTCCTAAAAGATGGGATAGGTTAATTTGAGCACAAAAAGGGAAACTGGCTAGGCTTAAAGTAGCCCTCAAAGGCAGCTATCCTGGTATTTATCCATACACCTATGAATTATTTTAATGAAAGTAACAATGTTTAGATGTGTCTCCTTGATCTGACAATGGCACTGCGCAGATCTAGCTCTTATCTCATCTGTGGCCAAACATTTATATTAAGAATGTGTATATAAATGTTATCATGGTAAAGAGAATGATGAGTGCTGTAAGATAAAGTCATTTGATTTTTTTTAAGGTAAATGGCACTCACTAACAACTTTAACTTGGTCTGAATTAACTGAAATAATCACCAAACACCATAAATCATTCAAAATTTTTCTAATCAATTTTCTAAAACATATTTACTTATTCATTTAAGGAGCATAATTTAAAAACTCTAATGTTAACTTTTACCCTCCTACCAATCTCATTCATCTCTGTGCTGTTATATCCTATTATTTTTACTAAGAATAATGCACCAGAGCTTACTAGTAAATTCCTGAGAGAGTCTCAGATATCTTCTTATTGATGTTTACTAACTTACGCTGGGACAAGAGTTATGTAGTGTTTATTTTGTATATAGTTCATAGGTTCTTAGGTAAGTACTAGGCTATTGGCCCTAGGGCCTATACAAGCCTAGCCATAACGATTCCCTGGCTATTGCTTCCCACAGATATTTACTTTCCTGGAGCCTTGTCTAGCAGGGCTACAGATGTGATCCCCAGGGTATATGTCCTATCTCCCATCCAATCATCAAAGTTCCTCTTGAAGAGGGCCATTGAGGCTCTCTGCCTGACATGTATGGGCAGCTTATTCCAGAGTATGGGGAGTCTCTGGATCAGTAACCTATCCCTCCAGCATGTTCTATTCATCGTGATGACAAGGTTAAGATCCCTGGAGCATGTGGCTTGGAGGGATTGGGATTTCTTTAAGTGTAGCATGTCCAACAACTCTGGATTTGACATAGCCTTGTATGTTAGGCAGAGATCGCCTCTGAGTAGGCGATATGTGACAAAGTATAGCTGGAGTTTCTTTAGACGGTCAGCAAAAGACATCTGCTTTAGGCCTACGATTCTTTTTGGGAGGTTTTTCTGCGGCCTTTCTAGCTGCTGCAGGTGTCTTGTGAGGTACATACCAAATGGGGCATTGTATTTTATAATGGGTCTAAGGAATGAATACAGAGGGACAATGACCTCCTTTTTTCTGGATGAAAAGCACTTAGTGATGAGGTGTGCCACGTAGAAGGATTTTCTAATTGTTGTGGCTATGTGGTTATCAAATATGAGACCACTCTCACCTGTGTCCCTAGGTCTCTTATCACACTTTCAGTGTTTAGTGGCTTGCCACCTATGTGGTAGTTCACAGGTACATGGTTTTTCACAAAGGGGACAACTATACATTTTTTGGCATTTAGCTTGAGCCCATGGCTCTGGCACCAGGCATCTGTTTTGGTAAGGTCCTTTTGTAGTATATCCACATCATTTGGGGATTCAATAATGACTCCCAGCTTGCAGTCATCTGTGAACTTTGTAAGCCAGAGTCCTTTAGTGTTGACCTGTACTTCAGAGAAGTAGATGTCAAACAAGAGTGGTCCCAGGACAGAACCCTGTGGTACACCACTTGTCACTTGTCTGGAGCTGAATTTGGAGTCAGCTACTTTTACAGTGTGTGTTCTGTCAGTAAGCCAGTTTGCAACCCATCGACTGACATAGGCTTTAATGCCCAGCTTAGTAAGTCTATCTATGATTCCAGAGTGGGGGGATAGTGTCGAAAGCCTTGTTGAGGTCCAAGTAGGCTGTGTGAATCACCTTACCCTTGTCCACGGCTCTGGAGACTGATTCAAAGAAGTCGATCAGGTTCAGGAGGCAAGATCTGTCCTTCACGAACCCAAACTGGGTGGGGTCCAGTGTTTGAAGGTTGCCAATGTCTTTGTTTATAAGTTCCATGATAATATGTTCCATGGCCTTGCAGATCAGGCTCATCAGACTGATGGGACGGTAGTTCCTGGGATCCAAAGTGGATCCCCCTTGTGGAGTGGGATGACTGTAGCTGTGCACCACTCTGTGGGCATGAAGCCTGAGATGAGGCTATGATTAAACATGACACACAGGTGAGGTGCAAGTTCATTTTGTAGTTCATGTAGTACACAGCCTGGGATGTCATCTGGTCGCATGGATGCTGTATTCTTGGCTTTGGAGAGTGCGTTTTTTACCTGAGTGGCCGTGATTACCAGAATTTGACATTCTTTCAGTATTGATGAAATGTTAACTGAACAAGATACACCACGAGAACACTTCCTTCGAAAACGAATCTCCTTTATTCCAGATAGTAACATACACAAAAAATGAGCTACCAAGCTTCTTTCTGCACTTTTTCAGATATAAATTACACATCTAATCCTTTTGCTCTTATACCTATCAATCCTGCCAGTTAAACTATAAGCAATTACACAATTAAACAATTTTCTAATTAACAGTGAAGGTTCCCAGTTCTTCCTAAGAAAATCCATGCTATACATTTGACTTCTATCTCAGATATTACAAACAACTCGTAGTTTTCACTTCTCTACGGTAATATTCTTTCAACAAATCATAATAGTAGTCAAAAGATGTTTTCTGAAAGAACAAAGTAAATATGCTTATAATAAAAACATCAACATTAATAAGCATATATTCATTGATGGCAGAACATTAAAAACATTTGTTACTCGCACAAATTCAAACGATTAAAATGTGTGTTAAAAACACTGATTAATGAGGTATATTCCATATACAATAATATCAAATGGAAACTTCCTCTTAAATTGTATAAGAAATTAGATGGTGAACATTAAATAACTAGATGCAATGATACATACCTAAAAATACAACTGAGCTTTTATATAATGGCTAGTCACTGACTTCATGCCCCAGATCCCATTCTGAAGTCAGAACATTCTAATTTTCCAACTCTATATAAAAAAAAAAAAAAAAAAATCTACAAAGCATTTATCTCCACTAACTGTCATGGTCACTAATAAACTTCACCTCATTTATACTAAAGTTTATCCTAATGTATACTTAAAGTTAAAATAAGTGACGCATCTAAAATCTGAGTTTGAGCGTTTTTTGCATGAACGTAGAACATAACAGGAGCTTGACTCAGAAGTTCCCTTGCTTGTACCGTTCATCTCAATTCACTATTGTATATAAATATATCTGTAACATTTAAAATACCTAATTTTTACATAAAATTTTAGTCAAGAAGAACTGAACAGTTCTGATATTAAAATAACTTCATATTATTGGTCTGTTTTATCAAGGGTGAGGCCGCTCATTTCTCATATCTTATCTAATATTATATAGTTCAAGTTTCTATGACATCAATAATAAATATTAAATATGTATAAAGTTCACTATGAATAATACTGAATAATGGTAAATAATGAATCTAACAAATATAACTCAAACAATAAAAAATAAATATAAATAAATCATAATCAAAACTATACTCCTATAGTATATCAACTGTCCTATATATGATGTGGCAAGTCTGTTTACTGTGAATGCTGACCACTGACATACACTTCTATCTTATTATTTACTGCTAGGTGAAATCTGCACGAGGAATATATATGGGATACATATAAACTAGTGGCTAAATAAATAGATGAAAAATTCCTCAAAAATATATATCAATATATAATATTACATTAAACTCGTCAGCCCTTGAGTCAAACAGCTCTAGGTATCTGGGTCAAAAATCATTCTTAGTGCAGACCCAAATTCCTTAGATATATATGGCCTAAATATTCAATCGATCACATTAATTAACCTACTTGAAAATTCCATATCTGACTGAACATATGATGAAAAATAAATAAATAAATATTTAAATAAATGAATACATAAACCTCGTATACAATCTTCAGAACTTCATCAATTCAAAAGCAAGTTCATACAGTCTAACCATAGAAATAATTCTTAAACTAGTTGGAACCACATTCTTGGAACATTCTTTCAACCCAAATGCTTCTTATATTGTTCTAGTTCTCTATTATATATATATTTACTCAGACATTATAAGATTATGTACTGAAAGAAAATATACATATATATCATAAATGGGGATAACAGATAAACTGGCTTAATTATTCCAGAAAAGGTTTAACTGTAACATAGTTATTAATCCCGGGGTCTCTGTGTGCCCCTGATCTAAAAATCCACTCCATCTCTAATTTCGCTAGGGCATTATTATTATCACCCATCCTAGGGCTAATATCTAGAGTTTGTAAGACTCTGAAATTAAAGTGATGTGTGGGATTCATGATGATATGTTTGGCCAATGCATTCAACTCATTTCGTTTACGAATGTCGTAGATGTGATTGTAAATGCGCTCTCTCAGTCTCCTCTTAGTGAGACCGATATAGAAGGCTTGACAGAGAGCACAGTTGGCCATGTATATCAAATTCTTAGTATTACAATTCGTATATGCCCTTGGTAGAAAATCAAAGTATCCATAAGGATGTCGATATTCTTGTAAAGTGGTGATGTACTGGCACATGCTGCATTTCTTGCATGGATATGTTCCTGGTGTACCATCTATATCCTCCTTAGCATAGACATTCTTATATAACTTAGGAGAAAAGATTGTTTTCAAATTATCACAGGTTCGAAAGACAAAACCCGGTTTGTCACCTACTATTGCCCTGATGTCATCTGTGATAGTAAGAATATTCCAATGTCTATTTATAATCTTCCTGATTTCATTGATGTCATTTGTATATTTCAAGATAAAATTAATCCTGTTGTTATGTGTACTATGCTTTGCTGTGTATGTACCTCTTACTCTACTCTTATCTCCAGATTCCTCATAGCAACTACTGTACATCTCCTCAACCCTGTTCTCATATGGTATAATATGATGTCTTATCTCTTGAACCAACTTGCTGTTATACCCCCTGGCCATAAATAACCTCTCCATCTTGTCTGCCTCTATTTGTAATGTGGCCGGATCCTTACATATTCTAGATAATCTTGAAAATTGTCCTTTCATTATTCCAGAGAACCTGAATCTGGGATGCATGCTGCTGTACTCTAAAATTGTATTCCTCCAGCATGTCTTTCTAAACAGCTTGAATGATAGTTTATCTTCTGTATCATAATATAGAGTTAAATCTAGAAAATTAACCTCATTATAAGAGTACTCATATGTAAATTTCAAAAATGTAGTCGTCGCCTCTAGGTAGTCTACAAAGCTCCTTAACTCATCTATAGTGCCATCCCATGCCAGTATCACATCATCAACGAATCTCTTGTACATACGTATCTTATCCATCCATGAACTATTAAATATGTGTTTCTGCTCCCAGCAATATAATACTAAATTAGCATAGGAGTTCGCACATGGGTGCCATATACACCCCCCCCCACTCTGCAGGTAGTATTTGTTATGAAACATGAATATGTTACAATTCAGTACTAGCTCCAGTAGTTGACCAATTAAAATCTGCCTGTCTCTTGAAAAATTACTCAGGGCTACCATTATCTCCCTCACAGCCTGTGTACCATATTCGTTGGGAATACAAGTAAATAGATCACGAACATCTAATGTGACTAAGAGTAGTTTCCCATTCCTCTTGGGTAAGAGGTCAAAGGATTCTAAATCTTTCAGTAGATGTTGAGTGTCTCTAAGAATGGTATGAATTCTATTCACTATTGGCCTCAACATTTTTTCTAGAAATATTGAGATGTTATATGTCACCCACTGTCTACCTGATACTATGGGTCTCATGGGTATCTGTTCAATTTGTTTGTGTATTTAAGGCAGACCCTTTAGCACTGGTACAAGTGGTTCTTCTATATGAAGAAAATCAAACATTTCTTTACTGACTTGTCTGCACATCAGAATGTCATACAACTCATCTCTTACATTCTTAATTATGCTCATGACTCCTTCTAATGTGAGTTCTTCATAAGTATCATTCTGTATTAAAGTAGCTTCTATTGTTTTTATATATTCTACTCTATCTAAAAGCACCACTCCTCCCCCTTTGTCAGCACTGGTTATTATTATGTCATCATTGTTCTTCAGATTCATCAAAGAATTATACTCAGCTCTATCTAAGTTAAAAAATCTATTTTTAACATGCTTATTAGCATACAAGTCGTAAATATCTCTCTCACATGTTCTTACAAAACATTCTACATTAAATGGCAATATCGGAGAGAAGGTGCTTTTACGTTTAAAAGTAGTATCAGCAATTCTCATTGTGTTCACTTGATTTTTAAAGAACATTCTTAGAGCTACTTTTCTAGCAAACAATCTTAAGTCAGTTAAAGTCTCAGACAATCTACTGTATTGTGAGGGTACAAAATTCAATCCTCTGTTCAAAAGTGAAAGATCAGATGCAGACAAGTTATGTTTAGAATAATTAAACACCAATAGAGTCAGTTCCAATTCCTTTTCTGTTGTTTCTCGTACCTGTCTGTTGAAAACTGATAGGAAAAGGGGCATCTGTGTTCCTAATAGGTGCCGCAGTATGTTTCCTGATGGTCCCTATTCTAATGGGATCGTCTATCGGATGTAGCGCTAATTGATTTGGTGGCGGTGTTAGTTCATCAATGTTGCCAGTCAAGACATCCCTGCTGCTGTGGGACAGTTCTCCTATAGTGTTCATAGTTGTGGTACTAGGCGCCAAAGTTGGAGTGCTTGCTTCACCAGCATCCGAGTCTGTGTATCTCAGCCAAATGAATATGTTCCCCGCTCTGAAATCGTGCACATCTCTAGTAAATTTCTTTTGTTTTATGCCTCTCAGTTTCTCTCCGTACAGTTTAATCTGTGTTGAAACATCATTAAGTTTCCTGGTAAACATGTCAGAGTTGAACCTCTCTGTGATCGCTTGATAGGCTGCATCAATGTCTTTCTGGATAGCAGTCTCTAATGGTTCGAAATATTCTAGCAGCAGGTGTATGTATTTATTACTCAACTCTAAGTTCAGATCTTGCCACTTTTTCAAAAGATCAGTAGGCATGCACAGCACGCCTGCTCCTCTCGGGATTTAAAAAAACTGAGGCATGCTTGTAGGTGTTTTCTCTGCCATGACAGTCTTTGGATTTTATATAAATTATTTTCTAAATCTCTTAATAATGAATAAAAGTCACTCATATTATTATCTGGTTCATTCCTTCTAGTTCTGTCATCTATAAATTCTGGAAAGTCTAGGTTCAACAATGGATTACCTTTGGTGGGTAGAAATGCATCTATACCCAACCTGTTGGTGGGTCGGGTGTAGTCCAACTCAATAGTAGTGTTCTCCATAGCGTAATTGCCGCTGTTCCTCCTAGTATCCTGTAGCAAAACAGCAGAAATGTTAACTGAACAAGATACACCACGAGAACACTTCCTTCTCCTTTATTCCAGATAGTAACATACACAAGAATGCTTCTTCAGATATAAATTACACTATCTATCCTTGCTCTTTATATACCTATCAATCCTGCCAGTTAAACTATAAGCAATTACACAATTAAACAATTTTCTAATTAACAGTGAAGGTTCCCAGTTCTTCCTAAGAAGAAGTTCTTCCTTATTATTTATTATTATTCTTTCAGTATTGAGATGGGCCCTTTAGGGGGTGAGAGGGGAGGTGAAGTTGGCACTGAATCTATCTGCCAGAATAGTGACAATATCCTTGAGATCAGTGTATCTAGTGCCATTCTGCTGTAGCTCAGAGCAGATCTGAGTATTACCATTTAGATTCTTGATATAGCTATAGAATTCCTTGTGGTTGTCTTTGGAATCTTTGGCAATTTTGTTTTTGTAACTAGCTTTGGAAGATTTTATGAGGGATCTCAGCTTTATACTGAGGCTGGTGAGGGAGTATCTTTAATCCTGGGTTCTTCCTCTTTTCTGCAACAGTTTCTTCCTTCTGTTGTACAACTTGTTTATGACAGGGGACCACCAGATTGGCTTCCTTTTTTTAGAGGACAGCATCTTGGTTCTATTTGGGATAGCTCGGTTGGCATGAATGAATGTGCTTGTACAGCACCTTAGTGTAGGATTCAGCAGTTGAACTTCCAGTTCCCATCTGCATGGGTGTCATGAAGTTTGTTACTTCTGACTTGAGAAGAATGAAGTTTGCTTTGGAGAAGTTTTTTTATGGAGGTTTCCTTAAAGGGGGTGGTGGTGGGATGTGGCTGTCAAGAATGATTAGCTTATGGTCTGATCTGACCAATGAGGGGGTGACCACTGGTGTGGAGCATCAGTCTCCCATGTTGGTTCCCTGATTGCTTGCAATTTATTAGCACATACTGGTCTCTATGGAAATTTTTTCAATAAAATGTGTTTTGAGAAAAAAAATGTGTACAGATGGATCACTGCAGGGCATATCAGAGGTTTTCCATCAAAAGTTGGCCATTGATATAATTACTGCAATGCTAATTAGATTAGCTGAGCATGAGCAGTTCGATAATGAAATCAGGTGCCCAATATATTATACTTTCACCAAGCATTCTACTTTTGGTTATACCAAAAATATCCAATGACTGTGGTCTCATCCCTACAATTGCTGTTTACACAGCAGCAATAAATAGCTGACCAAAGTTCACCAAACTGTGCCGGCACACAAATTACAGCTAGAAGAGCTAAATGTCAATACTAGCAGGCAAGTATGAATCTGTCAAACTGTGATCTAAATCCCCCCCCAGCCATTGTCACACTGCAGTTGCTATGACCTAAGATGGGTCCACATATACAGTAAATGTTCTGTGTTTCCTGACAACTTATCCAGGTTACTAAAGCAGATTTTCACTGCTTTCTACTTGTAACCCGATATCCAGGACTAACTTACTGAGCTAGACCATAATTGTCCTTACTCCTTACCATGTTAAAATGGGTCCATGACAAATCTTCAAACGCTCAAAATTTTGAATGTTACATGGCCGAGACCAAATATTTGAAATTTTAAGTGTTTGAAGATTGACTTTCAATGGCGCCGTACAGTGCAGATAGGGAGAATTTCCCTTTTCTGCACTGAAGTGTGGTCTCGGAGTTGGTATATATAAGTAGGGGGTGTGTGGGAGGTGCAGGGGGGCTTGCCCCCCTGCTCAAGCTGTTAAAGTTTGTTTTTCTTTTTTTCTTTTTTTTATTTGATGTTCGAACATCCAAATGTCGAACATTTGATCTCGACCATGTAATGTTCGACATTTTGGATGTTCGAACATTACCATAGACCCGTTAAAACACAGACCTAGATTACTTTTTCAGTATGTACAAATAAGCAGCATTTCTGGTACAAAAAACATTATTATAAGCTATCTGCATGGTTTATTCTGATCCAGCAATAGTTTTCCAAAGCAATCACAATCATTTACTTCTTTAATGAATTAATGAGGTTCATAATTTGGTTAAATCAACTGGATAATCTCTACTCAGCATCAGAAATGATGTGCTTGGTCCAAAATATATACGCACACAACACACACACACACACACACACACACACACACACACACACACACACACACACACACACACACACACACAGCCACACACCCACACAGATATATATATCTATAAATTATGTACGAGTTTACAACACTGCATCAAAACCACAACTGATCTACCCCTGCTGATCAAAAAACAAACAAAAATAGTCTAAACATGTCATTTGCAGGAGGCAAGCCCCCCACACCACCTGCTAATTATATATATCAACTCCAAGATCACAATACAATGGGGAAATGGTAAATTCCCCTATCCCCAGTGTAGCACAATCTTGCACTGAAAAAAAAAACAAACAGTACACGTGATTACCTAATTTTTGATCAGCTATACAGGCTTTTTTGCAGTACTACAAGTTGTCTTCTTGATGGGTTGAATGTAACTCATATAAAAATATATATGAGCAGTTTCAACAAAAAGAAAAAAATGCAAGAAAAAATATGAAAGGACATTAAAAGGAACTGAAAAACAACTGAAATGAATTATTTTAAGCGGTCAATTCAAAACTCAGTAATTTGAAAACAATGCTGTACTTCTCAGTTTTCATTGAATTTCTGGTGGTATTTAATGTACTCCATCACAGGATCATAGGAGGCTATTAGGCTATCAACCCGGAGGTCATTTCAAGCTTTGCCGTTTCATCCCAATGTAATACCATAGATATTCTAGTCAGTACGCAGGACTGCATTTAGTGATGACTGCCCTTGTTCAGGAGGGTTGTGAGCGCTATCCCCAGTAAGAATTTATGGTGCTCCATCCACTCGTCTAGGTTTCTTTTAAACAGTGTCATAGAGGTACTCTCCTTTACATGAATTGGTAGCCTATTCCAAAGATGCATCAGTCACTGGGAGACAAATCTGTCTCTCTAGCATGTCCTAGTCAAGTCACAGGCCATATATAGGTCCCTGGAATTGGTAACTCTAGTCCTGTTTGATTTATGGATGTGCAGCAAATTCATTAGGTTTGGGTCAGAGATTGCTCTGTAAGCCAGGCATAAGTCTCCCCTAAGAAGTCTATACAATACTGAATATAGTGACATGGACTTTAGTTGGTCTGTGTAAGGTACATGCTGGAGTCCCTTGATCTTCTTACTTAGAAACCTCTGAGGTATCTCCAGTTGTTGCAGGTGCTTTGTATGGTACATGCCAAAATGGACATTATACTCAATTATTGGCCTGATTAGTGACAAGTATAGAGGGGATATAACCTCCTTTGCTTTAGAGGCGGTGCCTTTGCTAATCAAGTGTGCTACGTAGAAAGCCTTTCTTACTACAATAGATGCATAGTGGTCAAAGTTAACGTCGCAGTCTACTTGTGATTCCAGATCTTTTACTACTTCATAGGTACATAGGGTATTATTGTTAATTTGATAGTGTGAAGGGACATTGTTTTGCTGAAAGGAATGATGATGCATTTCTTTGTATTCGGTTTGAGACCGTGACTAAGACACCAGTTGTTGGTCTGTGTAAGACCATCCTGAAGTATTCTGACATCATTTGGGGATTCAATAAATGCATCCAGTTTGCAGTCAGCCACAAACTTGGTCACCTACAGCCCCTTAGTTTTGGCCTGAACTTCTGAGAAGTATATACCAAACTATAGGGGGCCCAGCACTGACCCTTGTGGCACCCCGTTGGTGACAGGTCTCCTGGATGATGTGGAGTCACCCACTTTGATAGTGTGTGACTGGTTTGTGAGCCAACTGTCAACCCATCTTACAACAAAGGGGTTTACATTCAGTTTGCTAAGTTTATCAGTAATGCCTGAGTGTGGGATTGTTTAAAGGCCTTGGCCAAGTTGAGTTACACTGTGTGCACAGATTTGTCCTTACAAAAATGTCCCTGGTCACATTTTTGAAGAAATTCACCAGATTTAACAAGCAGGATCTACCCAAGACAAAGCCAAATTGGGTCAGATCCAGGGTTTGGAGGTCGCCTATGGCTTTATTTATGAGGTCCTTGATAATATGTTTCATGGCGTTACAGATGAGGCTGGTCAGACTTATGGGACTATAATTCCTCGGGTCTGTTGCTAAGCTACCTTTGTGGAGGGGAATAACTGTTGCTGTTCTCCAATCTGCAGGAACAAAGCCAGTGGTTAGGCTGTGATTGAATAGGGTACTTAATGGCGATCCTAGTTCATGTTTTAGTTTGTTTAGAAGACAGCCTGAGATGCCATCTGGTCCCATGGAGGCTGTGTTTTTTGTCTTAGACAAAGCTTTAATGACCTGCTCTTTGGATATGTAGGGTTGGGGGGGGCAAGGTTTGTGATAAGTTTGGAGGGGATAAGGGAGTGAAATTTTTGCCAAACCTTTCCGCTAGCAGGTTTGCTGTCTCTGTGGGATCAGTGTGTGTGTGATACCATTAGTCACTAATTTGGCATATGCTTGGATCCTACCTTTTAGGCTACATAAGTAGCTGTAAAAGGCCATATGATTATCCTTAGCTATGATTGCTAAGTTTTTCTCAAAGTTACCCTTAGAGGATTTGATGTATTGTCTTATTTGCTTGTTGAGGCTGAGGAGGGTGCTTTTCCATTGCTAGGGCCTCACCTTAGTTTTTTTAGACAGCAACTTTTTGCATTTGTTGTAAAGTTTGTTGATACTGGATGTCCACCAGAGCAGATTTTTTTTTTTACTTAGAGCTCTAGCTTTGATTCACTCTGGAACAGCTGAGTCTATACACTTATACAAGTGATTTTACAGGGCTTTAGTGTATGCTTTGGTGTAGTTACCACTTCCAGCTGGGGGTGGGGCTTGGAATGCATTTATACCTTCCCCTAGAAGGGTATACTTTGCTTTGGTGAAATTCTTTAGTCCAACTTCACCCTTTGTGAGTTCTGGTGTTTGTGCCAGTTTGAAGGTGACTGATTCATGGTCAGATTTAACTAATGAGAGTCTGACAGTTCTTTGATGCATTTGTTTATCATGTTAGTGAGGACCAGATCTAGTATGTTTGCACCTATTGTTCAGATTTGAACAATTTGTTCCAGGTCATTTGAGTTAACTAAGTTAAGGAACTTTTGTGCTGGTGATATAGGGCTAGATTAGGTTTCTCAGTTGATAGTGGGATAATTGAAATCCCCTATGACCAGAGAGTTTGGCAATGTTTGGATTGACTCCGGTTTGGTCAAGTAGGCCTCTTGCACATCATGATTCATGGAGGGGGATCTATAACTAGCTATGACTTGAATGGGAGACATACCCACAGTAATCTGAACTTGGAGTAACTAAATGGAGTTGTCCAATCTAACTAGTTGGGAGGTGAATTTAGCTTTAATATAGATAGAAACACCACCTCCTTTGGTTCTCACACGTTTATTTTGTGGTCTGAAGGTGTGGAAGGCATTGTAGCCTTGCAAGGCCAGGGTATTCTCTGAGGCCTTCAACCAGGTTTCTGTGACTGCACAAACATATACATCCTCCAGTGATAGAAGTGCTTCCAGAGTATGCAGTTTTTGGTTTAAGCTCTTAGCAGCATAACCCTTATTTTGTTATGGTTGGCAATTTTCAAGTCAGCAATTTTGTTTTTGAGACCTTGCCTAAAAAAGTCACTATGAGGGAGACAAGAGCCTTTGCCAGCAGCCGAAAGCCTAGTGGCATTAGGTGCAAATTATCTCTGGCAAAGCAGTGAGGTTTGTCGACCATGTTATCCCAAGCTGACAGAAACTGGATCCCCTGTGAATGATACCAAACACTAAGCCAATTATTGAAATTGATCATTTTTTATTGATACTGTGGTATCATTCTGGTGAGAGTAATATGCTGCTCAAGGCTAGGGACATACCTGCCTGGGACACATACTTGGAGAGCTCAATCAAGTCTCTCTTCATATAGCCCAGTGAGGTACATTTCAGGCTGTTCATGCCAACATGAGCTATGACAGAGTCATAATGGTACTTGTTGCCGAGAGACCTGAGTGCAAGATCTGATGAATCTTGGCATGTGACAGGCAGCTGACCCTGACTTTCTCCTTATCTAACCTGGTGAGTGGGACATCCACATATCTCATTAAGGAGTCTCCAATGACAAGAAAATTTGGTTTTTGAGTGTTACGCCCTAAGGGTCTGGTAAGTGAGACACTGGTGTTGCTGTGTCTTGTGTGCTGTGGGAACTGTGTTAGTTGTAGCAGTCTTTTGTTTTGGAAGTATGTGGTGTTTTAGTAACTTTTTTGAGAGAACCTCTGCATATGTTGATTTATGTGCTGGATGCATACTATGTGTATGAGTAGTGGTACTATGCATGAATACTGGTGGATGAGTTGACAACCTCTTCAGTTACTGTTTTGAGTGTAACAGAGCAGGGAGTCAAGATTCTTGGTGTAGATACATCTCTCGCACTCTGTACTAAAGTGAGTAGAGGGTTGTCAGTGTACATGAGGTAGTTGCTACACTGCTTTAGGAGCCAAGTCAACAACACTGGTAGGAGAAACAAGGGTAGTCCAACTGTCATTAATGCTAGGTTTGAAAAACTGTTATCACAAACAAGGTGCCTTCAGGACTGATCTAGGAGGTGCCCTTTAGATGGGTATTTCTTATGAGGTTTTTCCCTGGTGGTTTAATAGGTCACAGCTCACTAGCAATACTTCTTAGACCAGAGATGTACTAAAGATGAGCACTACACTAATGTACTACTGCTGTATCTAAGGGAAAAATTGTCGAAATTATCTTTCCAGCTATAGCGTGGAACAAGCAGAAACCATCTCTAATGCGGGGCTTAAATAGCAGAAGCTAAAAACTTAAAAAAAAAACTTTTAAAAACTCAAAAGAACCAATGAGGGTGTTTAATTCAGTGTTTATGTTCCCATTATGGTAACCATTTGAAATGTCGGGACCAGCTAGACTGAGTCATGAAACAAAGAACCTGAATGGATGAAAGAACAGACTTACATATACATATATATCTATCTATATCTATATATATATATGTATATATATCTATATATCTATATATATATATCTATATATATATATATATATATATATATATATATATATATATATATATATATATATATATATATATATATATACTAAGTATGAGATATAATTTCTTGGAATATTCCCTTTTGTCCAAGGTATGGCAATCTCAGAGTTAGTAAATGTAAGTTCAGGTGTGGGGAGTACAGGTGGGACTTGGCTCCCCCTGAAAAAAGAAGATTTAAGGAGAAGAGAGATTTTGAGATTTGCTCTTCTCCAGGTTTTTGGTCTTTTTTTCGGCTTTCCGACAGATGGCATTTCAAGTGCCAATATTTCAATAGGGAGCCTTTGATTACTAGCAGAGGTTCAGAGAAAAAAGCTTCAGATATTCTCCATATGAGCTCCAGTATAGGAAATATGTCTCACACAAGAAGTGCAGTTTCCAACAGTTGTCTCACAGAAGAGGTGCAGTTTCCAACAGTACACTCTGACTTTCTTGACCCAGCTGGTTTGGCTCTTCCTCTAGATTCCAAAGCAGGTTGTGCTTAGATGGAGGTGATGCCAAGCCACAATCACTGTAAAATGTTATGAACCTTGCCTAGCATCTAGCTGTAAATGCACATTGTTTTAGAAACTAAGTACTTAAGACCAATTATTAGTGTTAATTTGAAAAATATCACACTGAATTAAAGTGCCCTTTTAGCAAAGATGCTGTGACATCAGGGTTCCATGCCTAGCATAACTTCAGGTTTCTAAACCCAAAAGCAACAGTTTTAACCTTCTATGTAGAAATTTCACTCTCAGATCAGCAAAATTGGTGGGGGAACTGTTTCACACAAAATATGTAATTGTAAGATATTTTCTCCACAAATACTACCTACACAGAGTTATGACATACACTAGTTGAAAACTAGGAAAAACACAGTAACTAAATAGTTTTACTTTTAATCATAGGATCATAGGAGATTACTAGGCTATCAACCCAGAGGTCATTTTAAGCTTAGCTGTTTCATCCCAATGTAACACCATGAAAATGCTAGTCAATATCCAAGATTGTTCATAGGTTTATAGATTCACAGCTTAGTACTAGGCTAACTGCCCTTGTGGGCTATTTTAAGCCTAGCCAGTTACCCATTTTGAGAATCAAACCGTGTACCTTGTGCCTATAAGGCTAGCAGCTTAACCATTATGCCAACCCCTAAAAAATGCAGTTGAGTTTTCCACAACTTACTAGGGAACACAAGGTATGAATTAAAAAAAAAGGTCCAAAAACTGTGTTGTTTTACATCTTTTTCAAATAGTGAAAACTAGGACTAGAAGTCAGAACCAGAATGCGTTTTAGAAATGTATAAAGGTACTTTTAGTTAGTGTAAGGCAGTGGAACTCCATTTTTAAGTTTATTTGGAAGGGAGATAAATAATACATCAGGTTGTTTATGGATAAGTGCAGCTGGGATAAGTGAAGAAAATCTGCTTAATAGGGGACATTGTCAGCGTCCCATCAGTACTGGGTGATGTGGCTCAGCTTCCTGAATACCTTCTTGTGTGCAAGCTTTGTATAAACCCATGAAGCAATGGGTTCCCTGCATACGACACTAAATAGGCAATGGTTCTCCCGTAACACTTGTACATGGGATGGGGATTATGTGCGACTACCTTCTGAAACAAGAATTGTATGTGAGCTTCTTTACAGAAATTAAATCCTGTGCACTAAATGCTTTGTGGCTGGATATGACAACAATTTGTAAACGAACCTCCATTTACACCACGATGCAGTAGATTGACATTTGCTTTCCACTTAATGCATTGCTTTTTTGATCAGAAAAATGACAGTTGAACATGAAGACACTTCTCAAATGTGGAATGAGGAGCATGGGTTACCTTGACATTTTTGTAAACACAGACACGTCATTGTCATGCTACAAGTTAATGTTAAATGGTTACTCACTAATGTATTAAACTGTGATGTGAAAATGTAGTGCACTGCATAAACACGTGTTAATGTGACATGTTGCATATATAGAACAGTAATGGAAATCCTGACTGTAGTGTCAATGAACACTAGAATCACATTTGTGAGCATAACGTATATATTGTTAGTTGCCTTTTTATCTTTAAACTAGGATTGTTATTGCTGGCTTCCACCTTGGACCGTGAGAATCGGGAATCATATGAACTCACTGTCGTGGCTCAGGATGAAGGTACTAATGCTCTTTCATCCACTCAGATGCTGACAGCCATCATCATTGATGTAAACGATGATGTACCAACTTTGAAAGGGCCCCTGCTGGAAGCAGCAGTTGCTGAAAACAAAGAACCAGGAGAGCTAGTCTACAAAATGCAGGCTACAGACAGGGATTCAGGTAATTTTTTATGCATTCTTATCCCAGTGGAGTTGGCAAAGTGAATTTAATGTGTCCAGCCTAACTATTTTACTGCACAGCTATATGAATAATACAAGATAATCAGGGCAAGAGCTTGAACTATGACTCCAATGCATTGTGAATCAATAAGTAGATGGGCCCTTGTCAGACCCCTTCTCACATTTACACCTTGCTTGCAAATGCGCAGTGCCATTTAAATAACCTGTATTTCATCCTAACTTAGTTATTTAGCCAGAGAGGTAAATACATAATATTTTAAATGTCAACATTTGGTTACAACAGCAGTACAACAGTGCTTTGCTATTGTTATTCATTATTTTCTGCAAAACTACTGTAAGTATATAACAATATCTCATAATCATAGGATCATAGGAGGTTACTAAGCTAATGGCCCTGGGGCCCTTACAAGCCTAGCTAAGAGTTTATCCCCCCCAAAAAAACACAGTCAGCACCTGTTGTCCCTGTCAATGAGGGACACAGGTGGAACTCTGGTTTCAGATTTGTGGTTTATTATCAAGGCTGCTCTTGAAGAGGGCAGTGGGGTACTCTGTTTAACATATATGGGAGGTCTATTCCAGAGAAGGGGCAGCCTGTGGGAGACAAACCTGTCTCTCCAGCAGGTTTTGTTGATGTTGCATATTAGATTTAGGCCTTTTGAGCGGGTAATGTGCTATGAGTTAGTCTTATGGATATGGAGCATCTCTAGTAGGACAGGGTCCAATATTGCCTTGTAGGCGAGACATAGATCATCTCTGAGCAATCTGTGTGATACTGAGTACAGTGACAGTGATGTGAGCCTGTCCACATAGGACAGGTGTTGGAGGCCATGGATTCTCTTTGTGAGGTATTTCTGTGGCCTTTCCAGTTGGTGTAGGTGTTTGGAAAGGTACATCCCAAACAGGGCATTATACTCAATTGTTGGCCTAATGAAGGAATAGTACAGAGAGGTAATAACCTCCATTTTGTCTCGATGCAATCCCTTTACTTATGAGATGAATCAAGTAAAAGGCTTTTCTGACCACTGCCGCTACATGATGGCCGAATGTAAGATTGTCCTCAACATGAGTACCCAGGTCTCTCACCACAGGTTGTGGGCTTAGGGGGTTGCCGTTGATGTGGTAATCAGTAGGGGCCATGTTTTTGCCGAATACTATGATAATACATTTTTTTGCGCTTAAATTAAGGCCATTACTTTGGCACTAGTCATTTGTCACTATGAAACCCTCTTGCAGTATGTTAACAACATTTGGGAAGTAAATGGCAGCACCCAACTTGCAGTCATCTGCAAACTTGGTCAGCCACAGGTTTTTTGTCTTTGCCTGGACCACTGAGAATTGGATGCCAAACAGTAGGAGTCCCAGGACAGATCCCTGGAGAATACCACTAATGACAGGTCTGCTGTCAGAGGTGGAGGCACCTATTTTGACCTTGTGGGTCCTATGGTGATCCAGTTGGCCACCCACCTGATGAGACAGGGATTTACACCAAGCTGTGTTAGCTTTTTGATGATGCCTGAGTGGGGGATTGTGTCAAATGCCTTGGCCAAGTCAAGGTAAAATGTATGTGCTGCTTTCCCTCATCCCGGGCCTTGTTGACAGTCTCATAGAAGTTAACCAGGTTCAGCAAGCAAGATTTGCCCTTGATGAATCTGAACTGGGTGGGGTCAAGTGCTTGGAGATTGCCTATGCCCTTGTTTATGAGATCCATAATAATATGCCCGATGGCTTTACAGATCAGACTTGTCAAGCTAATGGGGTGATAATTTCCAGGGTCAGTAGTGGCACCACCTTTGTGCAAGGGGATGGCAATGGCAGTTCTCCACTCTGCTGGAATGAAGCCTGTACTTAGGCTGTGGATGAATAGGGTGCTCAGTGGCGAAGCTAGTTCTTGCTGGGGATGGTGCAGAATATCAGATCCCATGGGAGCTGTATTCTTTGCCTTGGATAGGGCCTTAAGCACTTAATCTATAGAGAGGTGAGGTGTGGGACAAGTATCTGGGATATTGGATGGGCCTTTGGGGGGATAGGGAATGGGCCTTGGGGGGATAGGGGGGTAAAGTTTGCACTTAACCTATCTGCTAGCAGATTGGCTAAGTCAACAGGATCATTGTAAGTAGTACCATTAACTACTAATTCAGAACAAACTTGGACTTTGCCATGGAGGTTCCTGACATAACTGAAGAAGGTTTGTGGTTTCCCTTTGTTTCGGAGGCTAGTTTCAATTCATAACTGGCTTTGGAGGTTGCCACTAGAAGTAGCATTTTAGCTCATTATCAGTTATCGATATTATAGCAATGCCTTACTTTAGGTAAAACATTGTACCTTATTTTATTTATTTATTTTGGTTCCCATCACAGTTGTTTATCAGCTTTAGCTTGTTGCCCTCTTCAATCATCTCCTCAACCTCCTTGACACCTGTTCAACTTGCCGCTTTGGATAATGGTCCCATGAATGGGAAAGACGATAGCATAAGCAGGTGGGGGAGAAGTGTGTGGAGGAGAGAGATTAAGGTCTTATGCTATGATACCATTCTGACAGTTGTGGAAAGGCTTTTTGAATTTCCTACTTACTTTCTTACCCAATTTTTAGTGTGTGTTATACACACGCACGCGCACACACGCACACACGCACACACGCACACACACAGACACACACACACACACACACACACACACACACACACACACACACACACACACACACACACACACACCCTTCAGACACAAACAGACACATGTACATGCAGAAACACACACACACACACCCTTCAGATACACACAGACACATGTACATGCGGAAACACACACACACACACACACACACACACACACACACACACACACACACACACACACACACACACACACACACACACACACACCTCCAGATTGGCTTCATTGTCATTGGAAGTAAACTACACCCTTCCTCCCTCTTCTGAGATTGATGAAATGGCAGAAATGCCATCCTGCCTTATCTACCAGCAGACTTCTCAGGGATTGGATACACTAATCAAACCTGAGTCATGTGATTTACAGTCAGGCAGGGCTTCTTCACTCTGTGCCACAGATCCAGTTAGCATTCAACATTTTTCTGTGCATATCATCTTATTGTATTCATTTATTAACCAGATAATCTCTTTAAAGACCAATACACAGTAGTAAATGATGAACTTTGTTAGCAGCTCATTACTTTAATTCTTACTGTCAAGATGTCAGGTATTTTGTGAAATACTGCTTCTTCAGTGGGTCAGTTTCCGAAGATATCTTCTCAGGCTCTCTTGACTGGATAACATCCCTTCCCTACTGCACTTGAATCAATGACCTGGGAAGGTCCAAGAGGCAAATTCATATCTGAAATAGAGTCCTCCCTCTGAAACTCAACTGTATTATTGCCTCAGGTCATTAAGAACAAAATGATCATGTGTTTGTCCCTGGACATGGTACTGTTCATTCATGCCTCTTGGCATACACATTCTATCACCTGATCTTGTCTAGGAATATATCTGGTTTCCCTCTTTCTAGGAGTATTTCATCCTTATTTGGACATGGCTATGGGCATCCATCATTCTGTGGGTCTGGCACATGGCTCTCAATATCTGACTTTCTGTTAAAACTCACTAATCCCATATTTCATAGGTTCATAGGTTGGTACTAGGCTATAGGCCCTGAGGTCTATACAAGCCTAGCCATAACAATTCCCTGACTATCACTGTTCTTAGTAGAGAGCATTTATAATCTGATCTGAGTGCAGTCTCTATGTATCACCTGCCACATCAAGTATATACAACCAAGACCCTTTTCCTGAGAAAGGATTACCCATTTCTACTTGTTAGTATGATAATCACCTACTAAACCACAGTGTCTCAGGAAGTAACATCTGCCTAGCTTTTTAACCACATACTCAAACATCTTGCTCTACATCATTCTTCAAACATCAAGTTTCAGCAAGTACAGTGTCAGTCTCTTTGCTTCATATCAGTATTGCCTTGGTTATTTTAGTAATTGTCTGTTCTGCAGTTTGTCATGCTAAGATAAACACATATCTTGAGATGTAATGATTTGTGGTCTCAGCTCATGTTTTTGTCAGCTTTCTTTAGTGTGTGGATGCTTCCTTCTTACTCAGCCATTGTTGATTGATAATGTGGAGAACATGTGAAGTGGTTTATTGCATTTTAATTTTATTGAGACCTTATACTTGTTTGAAGCAGACTGTGTACCATTGTCACTGACAGTCTGATCTGACAGGCCATTTGTAATGATCATTGTTTAGAGCCTGGCAAATGTCTTCTCTGAGATGACAGCAAGTATATAACTGGAGGTGATATTGAATATGTAGCAATTAAGAATACTGACTCCATAAATGGCACTAGAAAATAAAAATCAATCTGCTACCATAGCACTGACTGCCACTGTCAAGTGTTTAAGGGTGTTTTAGGTAGTGCAGTTTATTCCATTCAGTATCCAGTACTGCTTTTTGATCAATCCTCAATGTGCTTCTTAATTCCAAGCTGTCAAACAATGTTGCACATAAGAAGCTTCGTTTTCACAGCCCCCAAATGTTCATCATGTACGACATCCAACATCATGATATGTAACTTAGAAAAATGCCCCAACAAGGGTCAATGTTTTGCTTTGTGTTTTTTTCCTGGTGAGTTGTTAACTTGGGAAAATTACCACTCTAGACCCACACAGTAGGATGCCTTGACTCATGGATAAATGTTACTTGACTTGGTCCAGTGTTTCATTTCATGGCCATACTTTGGTCATTTTCACCATTTTTTTTACTAATGTTCACCATGTCACCCTGTTCTGTCCTGAAAGTTGTTTTACAGGTTAGTGTCCGAAAGGTCTTCCAAGGCACAATTTGAATACTTTGACCAATTGAGATCATATAAGAAATGACAAATGAAAAAACCTGTGATCTTCCATTTAATTCATTGAAGTGCAGCACCATAACTTCGCTGACAGTTTTAAATATTTTGCCTACAGCTTACAATACTTCTTTAAGGTACTTCATGAATACTACAGTCTTTTTGCTGCAATCCCCTCTGATCATTAAGCATCAGTTGGCTCAGTCATTCCCCTGGGGCAAGGGATAAGTTCTGTGAGTTGTTGCCATCGTCCACATAAATCAGAGGTTTCTGCTTAACCCTAACATTTTACCCTCTACATATATGCACTGACCCTCAAAGGGTGGGCATGCAGTGAGGCATGGTGAGGGAATGTTACCCAGTTCCAAAAAGTATCCATCCAAAGGATTTACAGACAATTTCCTGTGTTTGATTTCCAGTCTCTGCCAATGATTTTAAAATGGTGAATGCAGCCAAGGGTTATGCACCCAGTTTTCCTCTCCAAAGATATATGCATCCAACCCTGCTCACTGAAGTCATATCCACCCAGACTTTCCACTGACAGAATGCAAGAAACAAATAAAGAGGACCTCACTCAAGGTAAAGCTGCTGAACAAAGTCAAACCAAATGTAATAAAAGCAGCTACCACTACTTGGAAAATGAATATTTAATCCAACAGCTCAATAAAAACAATAAAACAAAACAAGAAATGCAAAGTTTGATGAGCGCTTTCAGGCTGTGCCCTTCATCAGATAAATTGCTCACATTCAAACACTCATTTAAAGGGAGTAACAACCAATCTGTGCTTAATACTGAACTCGCCTTTTTTTAAGGCAGGTTTTAATGGAATGACATTATTAAGCCCTGGATGTCTGTGTGCTGTAAGTTCTATTTTTGATTTGGCCTCTTCATATTCAGTGTCATTCACTATATCACCACCCCTGATATTACTCACCATATGCCAAATCACCATAAATTTAAAATAATGTCCTTGATGACCAGATATGTGTCTATACAGGCAGACCTCTCAACCATCCTGAATTACTCGGTTTTTACTGAGTTTTGGGGTCCCAATAATGGGGTGCCATGGTTCCCGAGTGGCACCCCATTATTTCTGATTTTTTAAATCTATTTTTTGATTTTCCCACTTTCAGAGCTGACATCATCACGTGCACGATGACATCAGCTCCGTCAACATGCCGCGCATCTGTTTGAATGCAGGGCCATTTGGGTAAGCCACGCATCTGTCGCAGGAGGATTTATTTACACTTTTAAGCAGGAAGTGACTGCCGTTCGGGCAGAACATGAGCCGAGAGTGTCTGATTTACTACTAAACAAACAGACTACGTTCGGGCAGGAGTTCTATTTCTTCAACTGCAGAGCTGAAAGGATTAGCCTCCTGACAGAAGGTACATATGTTGTATGTGTGCGACTGTGTGTGTGTGTGTGTGTGTGTGTGTGTGTGTGTGTGTGTGTGTGTGTGTGTGTGTGTGTGTGTGTGTGTGTAGATATATATATATATATATATATATATATATATATATATATATATATATATGTTCCAAGATGTCATCTAGAAGAAGCCTTTCTTCACCATAATGTATGCTTTCTCTGCTTTGATAGAAGGCGGTGGATTACTTATTTTATTTAACCACTACCCATTAATGGTCACTAATGTTGGGGGGGTAGTTATGAATTCTGCTCTTTGTGCGCATTACAACAAATTTCAAGAATATCCAAGTAAAGGCAGTATACTCTTGCTCATTTGCTACACTTCTTAGCTTCCATTGCCAAAATAATGATGATCACATTTAGAAGTGTTAGAGTAAAAAAAAGGTTTTAAAAACAAAATTAAAAACAATGGAGCAGTATTAGAGCTGTTTAAAAACTACTGTTTAATTCATCATGAAAGATATTTATAAATAAGTATAGAAATGTAATAAAAACAAATGTAAATTTGAAGTTATTAATTGTTGTACCAGTTATAGAATTTGCAATTTATTGCACAGTATTTAATGTAGCATGAAAAATGTTTATACAGCAGATGGGCCAAACATTATTATTAAATTGTTAGAAGTTTATAATATTTGTAACTCTAAAAATTAACTAAAAATATTATTGAACAAAGCTTCTTAATAGTTTAAACTGATTTTCATTTTTCACAACAGATATTATTTTATAAGTGAGGTCAATAAAGTATTACTGTAAAGTTATATCAAAGAAAAATGAATTACTTGTCTGCTAACAGGCAGATAAATACACAGCTTATCTCTTGTTCTGAATCTGTTCTTTCCTTTGTCCTGTTTTTGGAGTGGTCAGCCATGGTCTTTTCGAATCTTTCTAAGTACCATGGAGTCATTGTTGCTGTTCTGTTCATCTTCTTAAATGTCTTTCTTCACTGTGACTAATATACATCATCATTTGTAATGATATTGTTTATAATGTTTGACCCATTAATACATACATTGGATTAGTAAAGTTGGAGATATGGTTCACTGTCAAATGTTTGCAGTTTTACTGTGTGTGTTTGTGTGTGTGTATATGTGTGTGAGAGAGAGAGAAAATTCCCCCAATGGAATACATCTGGTGGCTAGAGATACTCAGGCTCAAACCCTGTACCTTAGGTACAGGTAAAAAGAGCCTAAAGTCCCTAGCCACCATCACTTGTGAATTTATGCCTCACAGTTTTGTTCTGTTCCTCATTAAATCTCTGGTTTTCAGGATTGGTGGTAAAAATAAAACCTTTTATTCTAGCAATTTTCTAAGTTTATAAGATCAGTATTTGAAATGTGTCCCTATTTGGGGGCTGTATTCCCCCATTATTGGCTTTGTTCTGTAATTTTGTGATAAGAGGTTGAGAGCTATGGTGAGAAGTGAGAACTGAATTCCCTAAATGATCGCCATTTAAGTTTGTCTTCCTGTCTTTCAGGAAACTGCTGATTTAGCTTAGTGGTATGTTGCTCTGACTGTAATGCGCAGGGTTTTGTGTTCAAGACTAGGTAGTGAAATGCATGGTAATAACACAAAATTTTATGAAAGCAACTTTCCAAAATTATATAAGCAATGTTTAAACTGTGTCCCTGTGTTTTGGCCTTTTGTGCCCGCCCCCCCATTGAAAATAAGTACATGAAATTTTAATGCCAAGTCTATTTTCATTGTGATACAGTATTGCTTTGTCTAGCAGGTATCTATTAGTGTTTGTGCATTGTGCTGTAAAATGTAAAAAAATAAAATCCAAATCATTGTAGAAGTAAATCAATATGCACACATTAGTGCTTTATGGTAAATGGGGTGAAATAGCCAAGTAATGGACATTGGAATGGCTGCAGGGGGACTCTGGTGTATTTCTGCTATATTTTGGTTCTCTTCTTCAGTTTGCATTTGAAAGTTGGTATCCCACAATTCCATCGGAGTGGGCGGGGTTGTGTAATTATGTATGCAAATTTTACATTAATCAGAGTACAGATTTGTACCTATTTTTCATTGGCCTTTTCCAGATTTTTGATGATTTCCAGGTTGAGAGGTATGTATACAGGGCATTGTGTTCATTTTTCAACGTGATAGCTGACAAATTATTTGATATCCTCTGCTTAAACATGCAGTTCATTTTCCCTATGTAATAACAATTGCATGTCTGACAAGTAGCAAGATAGACCACATTCGTGGTGCTGCAATTAGCTCTGGTGCTGAAAGAATATACCCTGCCTGTGAAAGGATAAACAAAATCAATGGCCCCATTAATGATGTAATGGCATGACTTACATGACCCACATGGTCTAGTGCCTCTCTTCACTTCAGTCCGCTGTTTGTCACGTCTGCCCTTATTACCCAGTAAGTCTTTCAAGTTTTATTCCTCCTGAAGCCAAAACTAGGTTATTTCCCCACAACTTTCCTTATCCTCTCATCAGAAAGTAAGCTTTTCCATTTCTGTCTAACTATATTACATACCCCATGTATGTTGTTGCTATATGTGAACATAAGTCTCATTTTACCACTCTATCTCTGTCCACTATTGACCGCAGGAACCCTCCCTGCATCATGTTTCAACCATGGACACATTCTATCCTTCCTGAAATCTCTATTAGTTTGTATAATTTGCTGGACCCTCTGCCTGTTATAACCTCTTTCTATTTAATTACCTTCCAAATGTCTCACTTCCTCTTCAAAATTACTTTCCCCTGTGCATAGTCTAGATACTCTCCCTAGCTGTCCAGTAACGATGTTATCAAAAGTGAACCTAGGATGCATGCTGTCCTGTGTGAATATGCTATTCTTCCAACGTTCTTTTCTTTATAGGGTTGTCTTAACCTCCCTCATCTTGAATCACCCTGACGTCTAAGAAGTCTATCTCTGTGCTGGAAAAATTCACAGAAATTTTAAGAAATGTTGTAGTTAATTATAAGTACTTAACAAAATCAAACAGCACTGTTTCTGCCTCTTTCCACAACAAAACAATATCATCCATGAAACGCGTGTATAGGCATAACTTGTTCCTCCATTTGTTGTGGGACCCCATCACATACTTTTTATCCCAGTATGACAGTAGCAGGTTGGCATATGTATTCGCACAGGGGGTGCCCATCGCTACCCCCTGTGTCTGCTGGTAAAAACTTCCTATGCAGGTGAATACATTGTTTTCTAAAATTGTACCCAGAAGATTTGCAATCAACTCTATTCTGCCCTTCTCCATCAAATTCAGTTCTGCCAGTATTCGAGAGACCGCATCTATGCCATAATCATTACTTATTAAGGTGAAAAGACTTTTTACATCTAGTGTCACCATAACATAATGCCTTTCCTCACCTGCTCCTATACTCTCTCTCAATGATATCAGAAAATGTCCTGTATCTCTTAATACCTCTTTCAAAGAGTTCAGACAAGGTCTCAACATACACTCTAACCAAATGGAAATATTTTCAGTAATCCATCCCCTCCTGAGACAATGGGTGTTGGGGGGGGGGGTTGTGCAAGTTCTTGTGCACCTTTGGTAAGGCTTTAAATACAGGAGTTATGGGATGCTCTAGCCACAAAAATTCAAAGAGCTCCATGTCTAACAGACCTGTAGCTTCCATACGCTTCAAGTGATCCCTGACCTCTCATATAAAATTATTAACACTGACAGGGGAAATTGGAGTGAAGGTGGAGGTGTCTGAAAGCAATTCTGCCAAATTATCATGATAAAAACTCTTACTCATCACCCCCTTATCCGCTGATTTTAATGACTATCTGAGTATTATGTTGTAAATCCTTTAGGGTCTGTCTTTGTATAACAGTCAAGTTATGAAACTTCCTACCATGTCCATTTTGTAAATACAACATGATTTCTTGTTCACAAACCCTGATGAACATTTGCATAGTGTGATTGAACACTGGTAGAAAAGTGCTAGGTTGTCGCAAAGAGTGGTGTTGCACCTGGTTGTTACTTCAAAATAAATCTTTTAACATTACATTTCTACCAAACATCATAATGTCTAAAATTATTTCACTAAAAATACTTTCATGACTCGGGACAAAGGTTAGTCCCTTGTTTAATACATATAGCTCATCATGAGATAAAACATGCTCAGATAAATTAAGCACAATACTATCACCAGTCACTGTTTCTTAAGATCCTGTTTCTTGGTTTTTCTGCTCTCGTGTTGTGGATGTTTCCAATCTCCTTTCTTCTTCACCGGTGCTGGTAAGGAGGCAAAAAAAAGTCCATTCTCCTCTCCAACAACTGTTCCTTAGGCCGTGCTCCTGTGCATGTAATGTAATGGTTAACTTGGCGGCTCACAGCAGCCCCTATATGCTTGGGGCCCAAAGCAGCCAAATCACTCCAACAGTCTCTCCAGTCCTCTTGTTGGCCCTCATTTATTACCACACTTTCCCTTCTGTTTGCGTTAAAACTGCAGCTCACTGTACTTTTTCCTAGTTCCATAGTGCTTTGCTTACTCTGCTTCTCCCCTGCTGCAATCGAGTAGCTCAGCGTCAATGTCTGGCATCCCCTCTCATTGGTCCGCTCCTTGTTGGCATAGTAGCTGTTATGCCTGGGCTTCCGCAAATAAGTAAGCTTACCCACAGTCTCTGTCAAGCCATTTGCTTGTGTATCCTTATTATTGGTGTTTTCTTTAGGCCAGACAAAAATCTGGCCTTTCATAAAATCATTGTAATCCCTCTGCAATTTCTTTGTTTTAGTCTGCTGGAGTTTATGATCAATGGTGGAGAAAGTGCAGTAAGCATTTAATAGCCGACTGACAAATCTCTCCTCCTTAAACTCAATCTCTAGTTACTTCTGCAGAAACTCTACATCTTTGCTTAGCTGTTGTTCTTCTGGAGCAAAAAACTCTAGTAGCAAACGCATATAGGAAAAGCCAGTATTCATGTTAATCTGCTGGCAGAACTGAATTTGATGGAGAAGGGCAGAATAGAGTTGTTTGTGAATCTTCTGGTTATAGTTTTAGAAAACAATGTATTCACCTGCATATGAAGTTTCTACTGACAGACACAGGGGGTAGCGATGGGCACCCCCTGTGCAAATACATATGCCAACCTGGTACTGTCATACTGGGAGAGCAAGTATGTGATGGGGTCCCACAACAAATGGAGGGACATGTTACACCTATACAGGCGTTTCATGGATGATATTTTTTGTTGTGGAAAGGGGCAGAAACAGAGCTGTTTGATTTTGTTAAGTACTTAGAATCAACTGCAACCTTTCTTAGATTTTTGGTGAGTTTTTTCAGCACAGAGATAGACTTCTTTGACATCAGGGTGATCCAAGATGGGGGGGGGTTAAGACAACCCTATATAGAAAAGAACGTTGGAAGAATAGCATATTGACACAGGACAGCATGCATCCTAGGTTCACTTTTGATAACATCATTATTGGACAGTTAGGGACAGTATCTAGACTATGCACAGGGGAAAGTAATTTTGAAGAGGAAGTGAGACGTTTGGAAGGTAATTTTATAGAAAGAGGTTATAATAGGCAGAAGGTCCAGCGGATTATACAGACTAATAGAGATTTCAGGAAGGATAGAATGTGTCCATGGTTTAAACATGATGCAGGGAGGGTTCCTACAGTCAATAGTAGACAGAGGCAGAGTGGTAAAATGAGACTTATGTTCTCATATAGCAACAACATACATGGTGTACGTAATATAGTTAGACAGAATTGGAAAATCTTACTTTCTGATGAGAGGATCAGGAAAGTTGTGGGGGAAGAACCTAGTTTTGGCTTCAGGAGGAATAAAAACTTGAAAGACTTACTGGGTAATGAGGGCATATGTGACAAACAGCGGATTGAAGTGAAAACAGGCACTAGACCATGTGGGTCATGTAAGTCATGCCATTACATTAATGGGGCCATTGATTTTGTTCATCCTATCACAGGCAGGGTATATTCTTTCAACATCAGGGAAAGCAAACTGCATGTTTAAGCAGAGGATATTAAATCATTTGTCAGCTATAAGGTTGAAAAATGAACACAATGCCCTGTATAGACACATATCTGGTCATCAAGGACATTATTTTAAATTTATGGTGATTTGGCATATGGTGAGTAACATCAGGGGTGGTGATATAGTGAATAACACTGAATATGAAGAGGCCAAATGGATAATAGAACTTGCAGCACACAGACATCCAGGGCTTAATAATGTCATTCCATTAAAACCTGCCTTAAAAAAAGGCGAGTTCAGTATTGAGCACAGATTGGTTGTTACTCCCTTTAAATGAGTGTTTGAATGTGAGCAGTTTATTTGATGAAGGGCACAGCCTGAAAGCACTCATCAAACTTTGCATTTCTTGAGTTGTTTTATTGTATTTATTGAGCTGTTGGATTAAATATTTGTTTTCCAAGTGATGGTAGCTGCTTTATTTATTTATTTTTTTTACATTTGGTTTCCTCTGACAGAGGTGAGCAGGCATTGTCTCATCACATTTCTGTTTTTTTTTTTCAAAAAACTTTTTATTGAATTATTAATATGCATATTTACAATACAACAAGAACACAATAACCATAATGAACATTGGATATAAGAGCATGGAAGTTCAAGTATAAATGCAAGACTATAACAGTGTAAATGCAAGAACTCCAAACAGGACAAATATAACATAACTATATACAAAGTATGAATATGTTAAACCAGAGACAACAAAGTATATAAGCCTGTATATAAAAGAGTATGCATGTAAATGTAAGTGAGAGAGAGCTAGGTTAATAAAACTATAAAAATGACAGAGATTATTAAACACTATCCAAGATGTATAATACCTTTTCTAAGACTTTATTGTTAAGAGCTAACTTCTTTGGACTCTTCACCAGTAATTTCTGAGCTGAAATATAAGAGTAGGCTAAGGTTCTAAAGTTATTCCAATTTAGTTTGGTGCGGTCTAACCAATTTTTAGTAATATAAAACTTAATGAGTGAACAAATATAAACTAACACATGTGTATCAAATTTTGATAGATAAATAATAGGAATATGAAGAATCACTAATTCATAGGATAGTGTGGATTTTTGGTATCCCATTTTTTGTAATCTGATTTTAAGGGAGGTCCAAAGTTTATGTGAGTGCTGACAGGACCACAAAATATGTAAGAGATCAGCATTAAAAGAAGAACAGCAAGAACATGAGGAGGGAATACTGGAGTCAAACTTGTTAAGTTTGGAAGGAGTATGATATGCATTATTAAATATCATTAACTGGGTATAGAAAAGCTTCTTAAAAGGGGAATAGTCTAAAGTATCCTTGATGGCTGAAAGTTTCTGAGTTAAAGACAAATGGAAATTCTGTTTATCCCAATAATCAGAAAATAGACAAGTATTATTATGTATTATCTGATTAACCAGATTATAAGATTTAGATAACATCTTCTGTGGTAATGTTAGAGCTTGTATAACAGTGGTAAGATTTGTAAAATCATTTATACTTACTTTAATGTGAGCAAATTTCACAATGATGCTATCTCTCAATTGACGTAGTATAGTAATGTAATTAATATTTGCTTTCAGCTTTATGCGTAGGTTAGTGAGAGATAAATCATTATATTGTAGCAAGTCCCACACAGTGAAACTTTGAATAAGTGGAAATTTAGAAAGATTAAAAGGTACATTATTAAACTGGATATTAGGATTTAAGTGTAAAGGTTGTGTTAGTTGAAAAATGCTATCTAGATTAATGAGTTTTATTAATTCTTGAAAATAATTGATCTTTTGTTTTAAGGGTTTGGAAATTTTCAGAATGTTAGCAGCTTCCTTAGATAGGAAAGGAGCAATCGGGTTAATATTTTTACTTGAAATGTATTGATGCCATAATTTGGTCCAAATGGGGTACTGCCTATACCTATCAGTTTTCGAGTTCACAATGGTGAGTAGTTTGTTAGCGAAATAATTAAATAATACATGTAAAAGTTCGGAAGACCTAGACCTCCTTTATTTTTAGGACACGTTAATTTAAGATATGATATTCTGACTGACTTAGGAGACCAGATACATCTAGCTAATTCCTTATTGACGTTTGTAAAGAAAGATTTAGGAATAATCTGGTCTATGGCATTAAATTGAAATAGGAGTCTAGGGAGTATATTCATTTTGACTATCGCTGCTTTGGATAAGAGTGATATATTAAGTAATTCCCATCTATGTAAAACTATTAATGACCATACTCTGTGAATATTATTTTGAAATGTGGAAAGACCATTATGCTCAATTTGAGTACCTAGGTATTTAATTGCATAGGTGAAAGAAAAAGGGGGATCTGAAAATATGTGAGGTTTATGGGCAGATGGATTTATAGGAAAGATGAAAGTTTTATGAGAGTTCACCTGATAATCAGAGGCCTGTGAAAATTTATTAATAATATTGATTATTTTCACAAGGTCTGTACTAGGTGTTTGAAGGTATATCACCAAGTCATCCGCAAATGCAGAAAAGGGCACCTCAGTATTTAAAATTTTGGGAATCTTGTGAAAAGTGCTTTGTGTTATATATAATAACATTGGCTCTAAGTATAGGTTAAAAAGAAAAGGAGATAATGGGCATCCCTGTCTCGTACCATTAGTGATTTTTATAATCTTAGAGGCATTTCTATTGATATGAAGAAAGGTGAAAGAATCCTTATATAAAACTTTAATAAAATCAATAAAAGTATTAGGTATTTTAAAGCAAGACATAGCACGAAAAAGAAAGTCCCAATTTACTCTGTCAAAAGCTTTTGAAGCGTCAAGGATCAGTGCATATATAGGATTTCTATCTTTTTTGTGAAGTGTATAAAGGCATCTAAAGATAAAGTATTGTCCCATACATGCCTGTGGGACATAAAGCCTGATTGGTCTGGGGAAATTAATGATGTTAGGACTTTTTTCAATCTCTCAGCTAATAATGAGGCTAAAATTTTAATGTCAATATTAATTAAGGAGATAGGTCTATAATTATTAGGATCTGTTTTGTCTTTATTATTTTTTAGAATTAATATGTTTTTTGAGACATTCCAATGTAAATCTGATATACCATTTATTTTTATGTAGTTAAAAACTTTAAAAAGAAAAGGTACAAGAATTGACTTGTGAGTCTTATAAAATTCTGGTGTAAATCCATCCAGACCTGGGGATTTATTAGTTTTAATCTTGTCAATGGCTTCTGAAATTTCTTGAGATCTCAAAGGGGCCGATAGTGTTTTCCTTTGTTGATCATTCAGTAGTGGGAATTTAATGGAAGATATAAAACTTTCTATATGCTGTGTAGTCATAGGGTCAGGCTCTTTAGAGTATACATCTGAAAACAAGGTAGTGAAAAGATGCATAATTTCTAAGTCCGTATTATATATCTTGTTGTTATAGTGTATGGGTGCTATTCTAGGTAAGGACTGATTATTTTTAATTATTCTGGCGAGAACTTTAGAGGGGACTTGAGCCCATTCGGAATAAGTAGCTAAGAGCCTTTGTTCTATTATAGAGAGATTATGTTGGTGTAGTAGTAAAAGTTCTTTTTGGAATTCACAAATTTGTACATATATAGAAGAATCAGGATTCAATCTGAGCTGGTTTTCTAAAGTTTGGATTTTTAGTTTTAACGAGGATTCTTTATTTATACTGTTTTTTTAAGATAAGAAGCCTTGCTAATTAACTCTCCTCTAAGGTTTGCCTTACAAGCAGCCCATTGAACATCATATGGAATGTGTGATGTATCAAGATTGGAAAACATTTCTTGTATAATCTCAGTAATTATAACATGGATATTCTTATTCAAGAGAAGGTTGTTGTTAAATGTCCATCTATTTTGTGTATATATGCGTGACCTCGTTATATCAAAGCTAATCTTAAGTGATATCCTTGAATGATCAGATAAAAATCTAGGCTCCATGAAGTATTCAATTTTTTGATGCATAAGAAAAACAGAAACAAGAAAAAAATCTAATCTTGACCATGCATTATAACATTTAGAATAATATGTATATCTATCTTTCCTGTCAGTATGTACATTGAGGGTAATGGGATCTATAAGATTGAGGTCTAACATTAATTTTTCTAGGGCAATAGATGCTTGGTGATTATATGAATTTGATCTACTAGTACGATCAATATCAGGATTAATAACGGCATTCCAATCCCAACCCATAATAATATAATGATCCTTGAAAGATGAAAGAATATTACATATCTGAATAAAGAAAATATGTTGGTGGTCACAAGGACTATATAAATTAAAAAACAAGAGTGGTTTATCAATGTTAGAAAAATAAGAAGAGAAATAACACCATCTACCATCTGCGTCATAATTTATGTTTATAATATTACCTAAGAAATTGTTTTTGACTAAAATTGCCACACCTCTTGAATTAGAGCAATCCCCGGCTACAATTATCATTTTAACCCATTTCTTATTGTTTTCTTTTTTCCAGTCATCTCTATGCATGTGTGTTTCCTGCAGAAAACAAATACTGGCCTGAGATTTGAACACTAAATGAAACAGTAGTGATCTCTTAGTTTTGTTCTGTAACCCTCTGACATTCCAAGAATCAATATATAAAGACATTACATTAGTTGCTTTAAGTCTATGTATCTGCTTAAGTGTTTACTCAGTAAAATCTTAAATACTTTACTTAGTAAAATCCTAAAATAATAGAAAATATTGAACCTAGTCTCACTGTATAAATTATATTGTATGTTACTGCCGCTCAAAAGTTCCAAAATCGAAACCAGTTCCCTCCATACTAACCCGGTGTCTACCCACCCGTCTACAACAAAAGAAGGAACATATGAATCATCACAAATAATAAAGTTAACTTTAGTTAACATATTAGATATCATAACTGAAATAGTTCTATAAAGAATCCTGAAAAGGACTATTATATCTTTAAACATAACTATACATATATACAAAAACATGGAAAGCAAAATGTCCATCATAGTAAAACCTCACCACACCAACTCTCCTTCTCACTGTAGTGTTTAAAATAAAATTAAATGCATTGACAAGTTTGTGGTATCCGCTAGATGTAATGTGTATATGATAGGTGTTGATAGGGATATGAACCTATTTGTGACTCTGTGATATTAGACTCAATTTTTATTAGTACCCATTTATCACCTTTTTATGAAGCTGTCATACTACATATATAAATATAAATGATGACTGTTTATATGACTTAAGAAGTGTTTAAGAAAGACAATTCTACACACAATCTTATTATTCCCTAAATTTCATACTTCATTAGCTTACAAGCTTCACAAATTCTTACATTCATTTTCCAATTATCCATGTAATCTAATGCAGAAATGCAGGGCAACTAGAAGTCAACTTAGCACTCATTGGGTGCAAGATGGAGAAAATAAAATCAGGATAGGATGCTAATCCATCACATGGTGCACATATGTACTTGTGTACTTGCAGGCAACATCATGAATTGCCAATTCACCTACAACAGTTTTTTAGGACTGGAAAGGAAACTATAGTATCCAATCACCCCCCACATACACATATGCAGGGAGGACATGAGGATTTTGTTGAGAATCAAAGTGGAGAATAAAGTGCTGTGAGATAGTGAAGCTATCTGCTTTGATACCGTACATACGGTACAAACACATACCTCACAGCTAACATTGAAAGTTATTCCTGCGACACTGTTTTTGCATAAACAGACACAAACTATGCAATATTCTACTAAGTATAATTGAACAAAGTTAATGTAGCTGATGAAAGTCAAATTAAAAACAACACTCTAACATAGTTTCTTAGCAACTTTTCTCTTTTGAAAGCTAAACCTTGAGTGTGTCTTAATGTCCATGTTAGGCACGACAGGCACGTCAAACTGAAAGTTTACCGGAATATAGAAAAAAGTGCTCTGCATGATTGAAGAGGCAACGTCATCTCTATGGGTCTCAGCGACGATCACAGGAGAAACCAATTGTGGCATTCCAATATATAAAATGAAACTAAAAGGTAAGCAAGATTACAATACAGAGAAAAGTCTCATCCAGCTACCATGTAAGTCGAAGACAATAAGCTATATACGTAGCTACAGTCTATGTTAGGTGAGCGTGCCTTCATAAAGATAGATTGATGTGATACAGTCACTACAATTGTCGTCGAACAAAAGTTCCTATTGGCATAAAGCACTAGTTTTAAATGTAGAATGGATGCGAAACATGAAAGATAGCTAGCCAAGGTTGTCATCTCAACACAGTTTAGTACTTCACAATTTAGTGTAAAAGTGGCATAACAAATGCACAACATATGAATAAAACTAGATTAGCACAATGACTTATAAGCCACCAGAGACTGGCCAGTTCTTGTTAAGCTTCTCATGTTGTGGTGGGCACTACTTTAAAAAGCTTTAGAAAAGTGTCTTGCGCTTCTTGCACAGTATTCACTGACTGTCTCTTGTCTTTATAAGTAAATGTTAATGCATTTGGGTATCGCATCTGAAATTTTATACCACGTTTGATTAGGTCAGCACAGTAAGGAGACTGTCTGTTTAACTTAATTTGATGAGGTAAATCCTGTGAGAAAGTGAGTTTGTGATTATTCCATACAAACTGTCTGTGTTTACGAGCTGTAACCAAAATCTTCTGGGCATCTTGAAAGTTCAAAATCTTGGTGCAGATCAGTCGGGGTACAGTGGTTACTTGACGAGAACGTATGGCTCTGTGTGCTCTTTCTACTACTAGGTTTTCAGAGTCACTGTCTAAAGTGAGAAGTGCTGAAAAAATCTGTTTTGTGATTTTAAGTAAATCTTGGTTATCGTATGATTCTGGCAAACCTCTTATTAATATATTGTTGCAACGGCTTCTCGCTTCCAAGTCCAGGAGTTTATCTTGTATTTCAGTAAGCAGTGAATCTTTAGCACACAAGTCTTTATTTATTGAATCTATTTGGATTTCCATAGTATGATTTTTACCTTCAAGTGTGTCCATCCTGTCTGTTATTTGTTTTAATGTTTTGCCAAAGTCTGTAAGCTGAGTAGAAAAACCTTGTATGGCTGAATGAATTGGTTGTAAAGCCATTTTCCATATGGAAATTTGAGTCAGTTTTTTCTTTAGCACTTGTTTTTGGAGTGTCACCTACTTGTTTATTGGTTCTGAGTCTTTTAGAACTTGTATCTTTCTCTGGAGATGATAATGAAGAGTATTTGGCCTTGGTAGTTTGTGTTTCCATGGTGTCAGAGTTACCAGCCATGCCTTAGATGAGAATACTCCAGTAGGATACAGGCAAAGCTACAAATCCCTTGGATGCACATGGCCCAGGCTTCACAGGCTGAGAGAAGTTTAATTTTTTCCACAAAAGAGATTTGACTGGATTTTTTGATAGAAGAATGATCTTTTCTTAATGACAGGATACACAGTTATTTACTAGACCAAATCCTGTGAGAACACCACACTGAAGGTTGTTTAAATTGTCGGTTTTTAGCTGATTTGTGAGGAGCTTCGTGTGAAAGGTGTCAACTAGGTGACCACCATCTTGGAATCCCTATCACATTTCTGTTTTGCCGATCAAATCCTGTAGCTCAGGTACCTGGGCTACTAACACTGGGAGGGGAGGAGAAGGGAGGAGAGACAGGTGTACAGATGTGGGGTACATAACATAGTTAGATTTTCCTGGTGGAAGCCAGAGAAACCCTATATAAAATGCTTGCTGAGGGTGGCTTGGGTGGCTTTCCAATGTCAATCGTTTGCAGAAGTGAGAGGCAGTTTGGTGTGCTCCACCCACTGCACACCTCACAAATGATTGTTACTGAGGGACATACAAGGAACAAGGGTTAATGTAGAATCCCTCCTCCCCCAGTAAGATGCTGCACTGTGATGTCTCAATCCCCTTACTGCCTGTGATGAGGGCAGATGTGTGGGTTGGAGTAAATCAGAAGGTGGAAAAGAGAGCCTGGTAGACCCAGTGAATTAAGTAATGTACCAGTGGCAGCCAGTTGTCACCTGCACGTTGCAGAGTAAAAAAAAGTGTTTACAATTGATCCGATTGTAACGTTCCACCATTGCTATCATTTTGAATGTTAACCTCTAAGGCTGTAAATGTGCATGAAGCTCTAGAAGAGGTATTGACTTCAACCAGTATTGCCGTGTCACAGTGGGTAGAAAACAGGGCTAATCAGCCAATGACTGATACGAACTCTGCCATCAGCAATCTTACAAAATAAGACAGGTCTCCTCTTTAGACAGTTGCTCTAGTATTGCATGACATATGACTGTCTCCTGCAAAATCATTTCTCCCTCAGTTAGCCTTGACTGTGTCTTACTAGAGCGCTAGTCTGAAGTAACCAGCAGAAAGAGAAAGCCAAAACAGGTGTGACACCTCCTGTCACCAGACATCAAACTCATTCTACCTGTAAAGCAAAAAGGAAATCAAGTATTAGTCTTCCTCAGAAGGGGCGTGCATCACTGGATAGGTCCCTCTCCCACTTTGGATTGGTATGGTGTTGAGTTTGGGCTTGGCATAATGTTTAAGATCTTTACCTTATAAGCACACAAGGTACAGGGTTTGATTCTGACCTCATATTAAGAGGAGGGGAGGGAGGTTGATATAATGGTTAAGGTGGTTACTTGCCAGACACAAGGTACAGTGTTTGATTCTCACCCCTGAAAGGAAAATTGGCGAGGCTTAAAATGACACATAAAGGCAACTAGCCTAGTATAACCCATGAGCATATCATCGCTTTTTGCTTTATGACCAAGTGCAGAAGAGTTATGCCATCCATTATAATGACATATGTGCCATTTCCTAATAACAATGACAGTCTCCTATTCAACTTCCTAATACATCTGTAATAAACTCTGTCAGACTAGCTCTGACACGCATTATGAAGAATAAGGCTACTGCCTGAACACTGCTTAGCATATATGTGATCAATTATTTATGTAACATTGCAACCATGCCCAAAGTTAGCCCTGCTTCAGTATAGCCACCCCATTCAATTGCTTCCTGCACCTCCCCCTTGCTTTGATGTCACCATCCATTACTCTTGCTAAGGACCCACTACATGCATCTTCCCTCCCTTCCTCTCAAAGCTTTAAGTTTGATTCATCAGGTTGCTAGTGTTCCATTGCAGGATGGAGGAATTTCATGCTGTCATGCAGAGATACCAACTGGGCCATATATGCATGCTCTGTAGAATATACCTGCACAGCTCCTCATTTAGATATGCTACTCACGCTGCAGCTGTACTTCTCCTAGACTTCACTCGGAGGCAACCACCATAATTCTTCAGCCCTCAGCCACTTGCTGTGATGAAAGAACAGCTCAAAAGAACACTTAACTCACATACATGGCTGGCTCTTGTAGTAACTCAGTCACTTATGAAGCCCAGATCACTGGCATTACTGATGCAAGTAAAACAATCATGGCTAATTTTTCTGACCTTTTTATACCTTAATATTCTATATTCTTCATATATTCACCTTCCAGACCATAGCAGGCAGAGTTGGATCAAGCACTGGGCTACACAGGCAGTTGTCTAAGGTCGCATGGCTGGGGGACCACTGGCCAGAAGGCTCCAACATTAACATTTCAGTTAATTTAACATATAAAAAATACTGCAGTGGCAGTGTCTTTTTCTTTAAGGAGAACCATGTGTGCATTGCACGCATGCACGCCAACACTGATGTAGACTCATTTCTCACTTGCACCCGGAATTTAAACTAGCAGTTGCATTGAGAAAGTAAGCATCTGGGAGTGTGTGTGTGTGTGTGTGTGTGTGTGTGTGTGTGTGTGTGTGTGTGTGTGTGTGTGTGTGAGAGATTTAAATTAGCCATTCTGTTCATTTCTGTATGAGAGAGAAAGCTTGTGTGTATGTAATTTAAACTAGCCGTTCTGTTTTTATGACAAAGTGTGTGTGTGTGTGTGTGTGTGTGTGTGTGTGTGTGTGTGTGTGTGTGTGTGTGTGTGTGTCTGTGTGTGCACGTGAGTGTGTGCGTGTGTATGTGTGTGTGTGTGTGTGTGTGTGTGTGTGTGTGTGTGTGTGTGTGTGTGTCTGTGTGAGGGGGTTGATGTATGAGAGAGAAGGTGTGTGTGTGTGTGTGTGTGTGTGTGTGTGTGTGTGTGTGTGTGTGTGTGTGTGTGTGTGTGTGTGTGTGTGTGAGATTTAAACTATCCGTTCATTGCTGTATGAGAGAGAGAAGGTGCATGTTTGTGTGCTGATGTGCGAGATTGTAGGTGTGTGTGTGTGTGTGCGTGTGCATGCGTGTGTGCGTGTGTGCGTGTGTGTGTGTGTGTGTGTGTGTGTGTGTGTGTGTGTGTGTGTGTGTTGCTTTATGTGATTAGTGAGAGTGTAGGTATGTGCATGCGCATGTGTGTGTAATTTTAACATACCTCTCAAATGTCCAGATTTAGCCTGATAGTTTGGGTCTGTTTCTCATAAAATTTGTGTTTTTTCTGGCAAAATTACAGACAATTGGTTTTACTAAATAATGACACATATATGAGTTTCAGAATTCATATACTTTATCAAATGCATGCTAACAAAAATGTTATTATTGTAGCAACTTTCTAAGTTAAAAAAATGAATATTTAAATATGTCCCTAATTTTGGACCACTATAGCCTATTATTTTAGGCTTTGTCCGAATTTCTTGCATTAAGAGGTTGAGAGGTATGCACACCTCTCAACTGTCCAGATTTTTGCCTCACATTTTTGGCCTATTCCTCAAAAAAAATGTGGTTTTCTGGCAAATCACTGAAGATTGAAATAACTAAATGTTGTACATTTGAGTTTCAGACTTCATTTCCTTCAGAAAATGCATGCTAAGACAATAGTCTGAGTCTATAAGAGCAATAGTTAAAATATGTCTTTTTTTGGGCCTTTGTCCTCTCATTACGTTAGGCTTTGTCTAGATTTATTGTATTAAGAGGTTGAGAGGTATGGAGGTATGGTATGTAATGCCCTAGTTGGTGCTAGTTGGCAGGGGGGTGGGTTGGGCAGGTTAGTCAATTAACTTGATCAGGCTTGACCCTGTAACTTGGTTATGGGAGACAAGAACCTGAATCCTGTATACCAACCACTAGATGCTGAAGGAATTGTGAGCTTCAGTAGAGACAAGAGCCTGAATTCTTTACACCAACTACCAGACTGATGATGGAATTGTGAGCTTGAGTTTCAATATATTTTCAGAGAATTATGAGTTTCAGTACATTTTCAGGGAATTATGTGTTTCAGTGCATTTTCAAGGGATTATGAATTTCAGTGCATTTTCATGGAATTGTGAGTTTCAAGGGAAGAGAAGTTTACTGTTCCTCATGCTAAGTCTGTTTTCAATATGCAACAAACTGTTTTCTTTAGCAAATGGCAATCACTGTTTGTGCTGTAGAATTTGATAGCAGTGTTAGTAGCATAATTGCCTTTGTGCAAAAGAATGTGGAGTCTACTCCCACACCATGTACATGGAGTGCTGATATATGCAGTACACGTCCGATTGCTGATAATTTGGTGCATTTTAAGGGGGAATAGGGGTTCTGCATTCCTAAGTGTGTACTCCTTTGTATGACATGTCTAGTAACTAAGAACTTGTTGATTTGTCATTTGCTCCCTATTACAATATTACCAGCTTACCTTTTTTTTAATGTAACACAGACAATTAATTCTTCAAGGGCAGCAGGCACTGAAATCTGAAATGTAAAGTTGTTTTCCAGTAGCAACCTCTTCATTAGTTACAGATCTCTTTATTGGGGATTTATTTGCATGACTTACTTCTGTAAAGATTGTGCTCAATGACTGATATTGGTGGATTCTAATGACAGCAGTTTGAGTAGCTTTTTATGGATGAAATTTTCTGAAATGGGTAGTTTTGTCATTATTGTTTCATGCATTTTGTTTCATTGCTTATGGAAAGAATGTTCAAAACTACCAAAAACACATTCTAACAAATGGTGCGGTATTATGCAAAGAATATAATTTAATACAGTCAGGAAGGTGAATCAAATAACACATATATGGTCCTAAAAATGTGTACAATAAGCCTATGGTTTGAAAATAGCCCAAAGATAAACTTAGTCTGCCACTGGCCAGATGCATTTTCTTTGAATGTGGGTTTTAATGCCGTTTCAATGACTATGAGTTGGTCAAGGACAGATAAGTTTACTGCTCATGCTAAGTCTGTTTCATTGTGAAACTGTATTGTTTGTTTAGCAAGTGGCTATTAATTGTGCTATTTTATTTAAATATCTGTAATCACTGCAGAAGTAAATAAGAAAACAGTATGCATACTGACACGTTTGAACAGTGTTTATGGTAAGTGAGGAGAAATAGCCAAGTAATGGAACACTGGAATGGCTGGGGAGGGGACTCCACGGGAAGATGTATGGAGTTGCCGCAGTAGGAGCTACTCTGGGGGGAAGGTGCCCAGATCTATTACCTTGCCTAGGTCTCCACTTGACTGTGATCTGGCTCTGTTGCTCTTATAAATTTACAAAGTTGCTAGAATAAAAGGTTTAGTGTTTGCACAGATTCTCTGAAGGATATGAAGTCTGCAGCTCTAATGTCAGTCATTATTGAGTGATTTCAATTCTCAATGATTTGCAGGAAAGCCACAAATGTTATCAGGAATGGACCAAAAATATGAGTCAAAAATCTGGACAGTTGAGACTATGGTACACATTCTGTGGGGGCATAATAGAATACGCAATATGCTGTTCCCAGTGGTGATGGACTACATCAGCAAACATGCTGGAAGGGACAAATCTACAAAGTGCTGTATGCAGATGGTGTGGCATTATAGGTAGACTTTGAACAAGAACTTCAGCAAATGATAGATAAATGGAATGTAAAACTGAAGCTATGTGGGATGAAAATAAGTACAAACAAGACAGTTGTAGAAGCAGCAAATGGGGGAATCAGAAGTTGCTGAAAATTGAGGCAAAAGAGAAAATAGTGGAACAGATTAATAGCTTCAAGTATCTAGGATAGATGTTGACAGAGGAGGGAAATATGAATGAGGAAGTCAAAACTAGAATCACATGGGCTGCAGACAACTGACACAAAGTTGCAGGGGTCAAGTATGACAGAAATGCTAAAAAAAGCTGAAAAGTAACATGTATAAAATAGTGATGTGATTAGTACTACTGTATTGTACAAAAACCTGGGCAGTAAAGGCAGAGCAGTTGAGGAAGCTAGAGGTTATGGAGATGAAGTGCCTGAGGATGGGTGGCAGGATGCAAACTCTGGGACAGATGAAAAAATGGGGACATCAGAGCAGAAACCAAAGTAGCTCCAATTGCAGAGAAGGTCATAGAGAACAGATTACAGTGGTTTGGGTATATGTGCAGAAAAGCAGAAGACTATCTGATGAAGAAGATTTGGGACAGACAGGAAGAAGGAGTGAAGAAATGAGGGCTTCCACGAAAGAGATTGCTGGATTGTGTGACTGAAGACCTACATCGGTCAGACACGACTGTTAAAGAAGGTAGATGAGATGGTGACAGTTGACACGACACCCCAACCCATGTAGAAAATGGGAAAATGGGGATTGATGATGATGATTGTGATATCTGGCTATATCCCACCAGACTGCCACCAATTAAATGTGATGTGCCTTAATATCTTGGGTCAGTAACTAAGGAGCTTCAATCCTCACTACTGACTCCAATGTGAGACTTTCACTTAAACAGGAGAAATATTTCTCAATTTTCCCCTAAGAGCACAACAGGAACACTCTGTTTTCCTGGGACTAGACTATATACCTCTGTCCACTCCATAAGTATTTTCTTATTATACACTTCTGAGCAATGGGTCCCAGTTTAAGACCTCTAATATACTCAAAGTAAATTTAAGTCTCACACATCCAAGCACTTCTGGAAAAGCCTGACACAGATGTCCAGCTGTGCCCCTTCCCCAAAATAATACAGTAAAGCTGCCACCAATCAGAGTGTCTTCATGCCCTTCTAAAGGTGTGCCCAATTACGAAAATTATATATCAGAATAACTGATAGCTATGACCAGAACAGCCAAGCCTTCGAGGGGACCTGGGGAGTATCAAACAGGTCTAAGCACTCTCTAATCTCTTAAGAACACACTTATTTCCAGCCACAATGTAAAGTAATGAGACACATTTAATAATAAGCAAAATGATTGCAATGAATGTAAATCAATAACGTTCAATAAACACAAGAATTCAATCACCAGAAATGTAAAATTAAACTGTAGCATAGAAGTCCATCATTCTAGAAAAACTCTAGCTGAATAACTAAACTTTCCTAATCTAACTACAGAATGCTGTCCCTGATCTAATCTAAAACTTAACAGCAAGGCAAAGGCAATCTTTCAGCTTTGGTTGAGTTCTTTTTCATGGGTGTCTACTCACTCTTTACTAACAGGCGCTCTTCATAAACTGCTCAGCACTTGACAAACTGCACAGCTTAACAGTCTCATCTGTCTTCTTTAAAAAAATAAATAAATAACAGTCAGCTATTTGAAAAAGCTTTTTTTCCTATTAATCAGCTGTTCAAATAACCACCTAGCAATCGGGAACATTCTAATAACATCACCTACCTTTCAGCTGATTCTCCACAGTACTTTAGAATCTCTCCCTCAAGCATGTGCAATTAGAAATGTATCAAAAAAAGATTCAAAGATGGCTGCCATTCTGTAAACACTGCTAGCCTACATCTCTTCAAATTCTCAGAAGAAAAATTGACCCAGAGATTATATCACAGCTGGTTTGGCAACAATTATTAAAAAAAATAACTCTATCCTTGATCTAGAATCGGAGAAGAAGTGAACAAAACTGAAAAAATATCATATCTTACAGGATTATAACTGATTACCTGAAGCTGACGTGAGTTTCAAACAAAAGAACTGTGTGCTCAGAAAGTCCTGCTCAGTTATACTGAAAATAACATAAATTTTACACTGCTGTATTATGTCGAAAGAGGACAAAAATATGGATATAACAACTACAAAAACTAAACTTTCTGAATTGTCATCGCCTGAGAAAGACTTAACCTCGAAAAGACAAAAGATTGTAAAACAACAAGAGCCTTTAAAGACTGGGAATAAAACTAAACCGGAACAACTGGCAAACATGGAAGACATTAAAACAGCATTATTTCCTATACAGGAAGCTATAAAAGGCTTGGCTAACCAAGTTCAAACCTTTGGAGCTTCCTGCAGTCAAATACTGGAAATAATGGATAAATTTGAAGCAAAAATCTCAGAAAATGAAGATAAAATAGCGTTGCTTGCTAAGAAAACAGATACACATGAAACAGATATCCAATCTATGCAAGCTAAAATAATTGACTTGGAGGCAAGATCCAGAAGAAATAATGTTATCATCAGGGGAATACCAGAAAATATACAATACAATGAACTAATTCCAGCTATTATACAAATTCTTACAAATCTATTTGGTGACACTGAAGCTGCAAAACAAATAACAATAGAAAGAGCCCATAGAGCCCTGAGAGAATCCTATACTTCTAATGTACCAAGACCTGTTTACGCAAAAATTCTAAACTTCCAAGATGTCAATAAAATAATATTAACTGTAAAGAAAAATGGAGGCTCAATTATCTGGAATAATAACAGAGTTTCTCTGGCTCAAGACTTGCCCATACAAATCAGACAAGCCAGACAGTCACTATCTCCTTATTGTAAGTTTTTAATTGATAAGCTGATAAAATTTCAGATGAAATACCCTAATGCTTTATCATTTTCTGTCGAGGGATCGAAATATGTAGTTACCAACAAAAAAGAAGCTATGTCTACCTTTATGAAAGTGTTTAAAACTTTACCTGCTTCTGAGGGCTTGTCTTGACTTCCATTGAGACTAGCACATCATATGAAGTCGGATTTACATTCTACTGTTACGTGTGGTCTAAATTATCCATTATCTGGTGTCCTGTGCGAGTTAGGCCATTTTTCAGGTCAACTACGATCCAAATTTGGGCTTCGTGGTTCGTCAGAAGCCCTTCCGAAAATTTATAACCCTTGTTTCGTCCATCTTGACCTCGAGGATAGCCGAAGTGACTTCTTTTTACTTCCAGGGGCTGAGAATCACTGTGGCACATCTGGAAGTCCGTTTGCATAATGAGTCCCCCTTTGCGATGTCACTAATCTACAAATGGACTCGCAAACCCGATGGAATACCTGCAAAGATAAAATAAAGTTTAAATACATGCATACACTGTCACATACACTGAATTTACATCTTGTAGGAATGTAAATACACCAAATACTCTTCTGTAAACATGATAAGCTTACCTAAGCTTGAGTTCTGATGCCATTCTATACTTTGAAGGTAATAATTGAATATAAAAAAGAAATGATGTACATAATATTTGACAGGGAAGTAATCAATGATAATCTTCTAATCTCTACACAGATAATATATCTATAACAATATACATTCCTATATAATTATTGTTAATGGTATTTGTCTACAAGTCATCTAGTAAACACCTTAGTAAAATGAAGGCACACATGATTTTACTATATGTTCAAATGATGTGTTGCTGGAAATATGTTTATATACCATAGTTTGGGATAATTCATAAATGATACCTTACAAATGTTTGCATTTTTATAGTTAAATGCTATATGATAAATTAATGTAAGTAACAATGACTATAAGGTTTTTTTTTTTTCTTCTCTCAAACATTATTCAAGTACGGTTGTATCACTGATATTGATGTGAGAGCACATAGGACATCAAATGGATATGTTAGATCTAATGCTCTGATTTGAAAACTTTTGTTTTACATTTGGGTTAAATGTGGAATAGTTTAAACACTAAATATGTTAAATTTGTTACTATCCCTTCAGTTAAATTATGATTAAGGAAGATAGAGATAATTATTTTATTTGAGTCATTGAGTAACTAATTACCTGAATATCTGGTATACTGTTACCAAGGTCTGAAAACCTAAAAAATTATACTGCTTTCTTCTGGATTTAAAAAAGCTATTATGAGTATGAGTACGCATTAGGTACTAAATATATAAGGAGAACAAATGTTTTACATTGCTTATAATATAATGGGTAGTTATACATACAAAGGAGGACTACGTTAAATAGATATATTATATAAGATCATAATTGTTGTATTAATATGGGAGTTTCTATTTAGCAATATCTTAAAGTATTACTTTAGCAAACAGTATGAAAATGCTATCTGTGACAAATGGCAAAGTACAGATATCTTTTATTTGTGTTTTTTGTCTGAATCATTGTAAGTTAATATAATAATTAGAGATGTAGTTGATAAGTAGTGTTTGTTAGGGAATGAGTAGGTTAGGCTTTATAGATTTAGTAATAGTTTATCTAGGTCCATTATATTATACATTTCACATATATACTAGCGGTGATGGTATGTACTTGCTTAGGGTATTAATCAAGGTAATGCTGAACTGTGTTAGGGGCCTATTTAATTCCTGGTCCAGAGGTTTAGTGGGTAGGCACTGGCAGGGGACGGGAATTCTAGAATGCTTTCACAAATTGTACACACTAAAAACTCAACCGAATCAAGCATATTTTCCCAGGATTTTAATAGCTTTTCATAAAATTAAATTTTAGGAATGTGGGAAATAGATTCATGGAATATTAAGGGAATTCAAAACTTGAAAAAGAGAAAATTATGTCTTCATATATTTCTACAAGCTAAGGCGTCTTTCATACTACTCCAGGAAACACATATGACCAACGATCAATGGATAGAAATAAAAAGGAAAAAATGGATAAGAGAAGTTATAGCCTCTGAAGGGAAAAGTAATAGTGCGGGGGTTGTGATAATTATTAAAAACAAATATCAAGATAAAATTTTAGAATTTAAAATGGACAAAGAAGGAAGATGGTGCTATGTGATCCTCTCAACAACACTATATGATAAACCCATTATTCTTCTCAATATATATGCACCCTGCAATAATCAACATTTGTTTTTTGCCACATTCTATCCTATATTAAACTAATATAATAACCATTATATAATCATAGGAGGGGACTGGAATGCATATCAAAATCTGAATCTTGATAAATCAAGCCAACATAGAACATATAATAGTCAAGTGGCGCTAACATTAACCGAACTTAAGTATGATTTCAACTTATATGATCCCTTCAAATATTCTAATAAGGCCCCTAATTCCAACAATTTTACATTTTATTCAAGCTGTCATAAAATGTGGTCCAGAATAGACTTTTTTCTAATCTCTGAAACACTGGTTAATCTTGACCCACAAGTATTTACACATGTTCGATACCTATCAGACCACTCCAAAATGACATTAAGATTTAATAACAATTCTGGACGTTTTTTATCACAGAGGGGATATAATTGGTCATTAAATCTGAATCTTTTAAATAAGAGAGAAATTATTCAGGAAATACAAGACATTCTCAAGTCTGTACTAGTTAAGATAGATGATCACCAACACACACCTGATATTGAATGGGCGACTGCTAAAGCACAAATAAGAGGTGTTTTCCTTCAAAAAGCCTCCTATTATAAAAAAACTCAACTTAGGGAAGAACAAACCTTGGAGTCTAAGATCAAAACATTAGACCAAGAGCTAATGCAGAATTATAATTTACAAACAGAAACAGAACTTTTAAGATGTCAGAAGGATCTATTTCTGATCCAAAATAATAGATTATCATTCTATGAAACTAAAATATTGGCAACTTACGCTAATCATATACAAACTCCATCAAGGGCTTTATCAAGAATTATTAATCAATCCAAAACACCCTACCTAATTCCGGAATTATGTTATGAAAATAAAATATATACGAAATCTAAGGATATTATTAACATTTTTGAATTGATATATGCCAAAATCTATGGAGAACAAACTGAATTACCTACAAGTGAAAATTATACTAATTTCCTACAAAAGATTAACTTCCCAAAAATTGATGAGAAGCTACAGAGAGATTTAGTACAACCAATTTTTATGGAGGAAATAACATCAACAATCAAAACTTTGAAATCACACAAAGCCCTGGGCCCAAATGGACTTACAGCAGAATTTTATAAAACTTTTGGCAATACGCTTGTTAAAATATTATAATATACTTTAAACTATATTATTAATAACAAAATCAATGATTTACATTTTAATGCATCCAAAACAATTCTTATACCTAAAGAAAATTCAGATCTCCAAAACCCAGATAATTATAGACCTATATCACTCTTAAACATCGATACAAAAATTTTGACCTCTATTTTAGCTACCAGATTGAAGAAAATAACAAATGCAGTTATTTCCAATGAACAAATGGGGTTTTTAACCTCTAGGCAAGCTAGCAATAATACCTTAACACTTAATACTTTAATCTCTTATGCCAATCAAAAGAACTTAAATATGTATGCCCTTATTATTGATGCACAAAAGGCATTTGATAGAGTTAACATGCAATTTTTATTTAATATTTTACCCTACTTTAAAATACCGCAAGAATTTATCCTAATATTACAAACATTATATGATAACCCCTATACAACCTTATATATAAATAAAATGTTTTCTAGTAGAATTCAAATCAGGAAGGTACCCGTCAAGGTTGTCCTCTATCCCCTATATTATTTAATTTATATTTAGAACCATTATTTCTGCATATTAAACAAAATATATATCACAATGCCCCAGTAATTTACGGTACCAAGATTTCTATGGCAGCTTTCGCAGATGATCTAAATATTTACTGTACAACACCTGTTTCCGATACCAAGAGAATACTATCTGCGGTCGAAGAATTTCAATTAATATCAAATTACAAAATAAACCGAAAAAAAAACAATATATTTCCTTTGAAAACACCGAAACCCTTTTCACTTCTACCTCTGATTGGGCAAATAAAATCTGAAGGGAAGATTAAATATTAGATATCACCATCTCCACAGACAATAAGGACTTCTATCTCAATAATGTTAAACTAAAATGGGATCAAATTTTATTAGACCTAAGGAGATGGAATAACCTGAAATTGCCCACATTAGCAAAGGTATCAATTATTAAAATGAATGTATTGCTCAGAATGTTATATCAATTATTAAAATGAATGTATTGCCCAGAATGTTATATATCTTTAGATCCGTGCAAGTGTTAATTACCAATAAATTTTTCAAACAAATGCACGTCGAACTTGCTAAATTTATATGGGAACCAAAGAAAACTAGGATATCCTATGATAAGTTGGTGACCCTGAAAAATAAAAGTGGATTGGATTCACCTGATTTTGGAACTTACTATTTAATTATAAATGCTAATAGACTTCTAAGAATAGCTAACTGTGACATCCAAAATACTAATTGGTCCCCAAATTGGATAAAACTGGGTTATAAACATGTGGAGCAATTGAACATGAATCCCAAAGCTTTACCCTTTTTAAATAAAGACATCATTAAAACATATGTCTTAATGGACCATATAAAAATGTATATATTATCATTACAAAATCTCTTTAGATCATTAAATCTATTTCAATATATGATGTTCCTACAACCCTTCCATAAAAACCCTAACCTAAGAATCAATAATCAACTTATAAACTTAAAAAACTTCCCACTTATAATAAACTTAACTCTACTAGATATATACCCATATCTGAATTATTCCGCCCATGATCTAAGGCAAGAAATGAATCTTCCCAAATCATATTTATTTATATTGAGGCAGATTAAAGAATTAGCTAGTGGTTACTTTACAGACTTGTCTGTTAATCAAGAGAACTCAACAAAATGTTCCTTACTATGGCAAGCTCTATTACAAACTACCAAATATATAATGTCTACCTATAAACTGATAAAAGATATCAAATTTCATAATCACCTTCTTATATCGAAATACTGGAAAGAAATATTACCTTTGGTTGAAGAAAGTAAATTCATAAATGCAATTAAATTAACAGCAAAATCAATTTCTCTTCACAAGTTAACTTTCACCCAACTTATGATATATAATAATGCATACTATACATGCCTTAGCTTGTATAAATTCAACTCCAAGAATTCTCCCAAATGCCCATATTGTATAGACGAAGTTGCAGACCTTCTACATATGTTTTGGAGCTGCAAATGTATATATAAACTTTGGAATTCCCTAAGACTACAACTGCAAAAGATGGGATATCAAAATTCAATGTTATCTTGGGAATTTACGATATTACACATTCCTCCAAACAATATACCTAGATCCCAGGTGATTGTACTCATGAATATTTTCCTATTAATGAAGCTTTATATAGCTACAAATTAGTTGAACCCAACACAAACAACCTGGGAAAACTTTAAGATCTTAGCAATAAAACATATATTAGCTCACAAATATGTTATCAATAGCCGAAGTAAACATTCAAACAACCTAAAGATTTGGGAACAAATTTTTAACATTATATTAGCTTAATCTATTGAAATCAGGAAATCCCATTACTATTTTATTTTAGACTATAAAATATAACTTTTGGAAGAACCTTATTACTACAAGGAATTATATTTGGACGGAAAGTTTGTCGATATGTTATTCAAATGGTGAAAGCATTTATGTAAATATTGTATATATTTTGTGTCAATGTTGATAGAAATTGTGTAGAAATTATTTTTATTTTTCTCTAAGTGTGTATGAAAAAGTTAAAAATAATAAAGATTTATTATTGAAAAAAAAGAAATGTATCAAAACACTGACAGATTCTTTAAACATTATGTTTAAACGAGGAAATACTCAACATTTTAAAAACTTGTTTACATTTTCACAATTATACATGCTGGCATACAATACAAATTAACTGGAGAATAATCACAAATTTCTTGCTAGACATGCTAACACAGATGACAGTGTGTTCAGTTTCTTCACATTTATCCCCCCCTTTTGATTCAAGTATGATTTTCAAGTCACCCTTGAAAACTGATGCTTGAGAAAAACTTGGGAATATCAACCCACTCCTCTCCTGGGCAATCGATTAACATTAGCATTATTAACCCCACTGCAGTGTTTTTCTCCTTCTTATAGGTTCATAGGTAGGTAGTAGGCTATTGGCCCTAGGGCCTATATAGGCCTACCCAAATGGTACCCTGTTTTTTGCCACCCAAGAAAATTATTTTCCTGTGCCCTTGTCAAGCAGAGCCACAGAAGTGATCCCCGGGGTGAATTTCCTATCTCCCATCCAATCATCAAGATTTTTCTTGAAGAGTGCTAATGAGGAGCTTTGTTTGATACAAATAGGTAGTTTGTTCCAAAGTATGGGAAGTCTCTGGGACAGGAATCTATCCCTCCAGCATGTTCTGTTTATTGTGGTGACAAAGTTTAGGTCTCTAGAGCTTGTAGCTTGGAGGGATTGAGATTTCTTTAAGTGGAGCATGGCCAACAGTTATGGGTTTGACATAGCTTTGTATGTTAGGCAGAGATCGCCTCTGAGTAGGCGATATGCGACAGAGTAAAGCTGGAGTTTTTTGAGATGGTTCATGAGGGCATCTGTTTGAGGCCGGTAATCCTCTTTGTGAGGTATTTCTGCGGCCTTTCCAGTTGTTATAGATGTCTTGTGAGGTACATACCAAAAGGGGCATTGTACTCTATCATGGGTCTAATGAGTGATGAGTAGAGGGGAACAATTACCTCTTTTTTCCTGGATGAGAAACCTTTTGTGATGAGGTGTGCCACGTAGAAGGATTTCCTGACTACTGTGGCAATGTGATTATCAAAGGAGAGACTACTGTCCACCTGTGTCCCAAAGTCTCTTATCACACTTTTGATGCTAAGTAGACTACCGCCTATGTGGTAGTTCATGGGTACAGAGTTTTTACCAAAAGGGATGACAATGCACTTTTTGGCATTGAGCTTGAGGCCATGGCTTTGACACCAGGCATCTGTCTCAGTGAGGTCCTTTTGTAAGATGCCCACATCATTAGGAGTTTTGATTATGGCTCCTAGTCTGCAGTCATCTGAGAAATATGTTAGCCAAAGACCTTCTGTGCTAGCCTGTACTTCAGAGAGGTAGATACCAAACAGGAGAGGACCTAGGACTGAACCCTGTGGTTCTCTACTTGTCACTGGTTGAAGTTGGATTTAGAGACTACGTTTTACATTTTGGATTAATAAACTGACTTTTGGATATTTCAAGTCTGCATTGTCTTTGCACCATCAATCAGTTGGGCTGGAAGGTGTTTTATGTTCCTGGATTTAGAGTCTACTACTTTCACAGTGTGGGTTCTGTCAGTGAGCCAGTTGGCAACCCATCTTGTGACATATGGATTTATACCTAGTTTAGTGAGTTTATCTATAATTCCAGTGGGGGATGGTGTCAAAAGCCTTGGCGAGATCTAGATAGGCTGTGTGAACCACCTTACCCTCATCTACGGCTTTGGTGACCGCTTCAATGAAGAAGATGAGGAAACTTAGCTGAGCACAGCCCCCACCCCATAATTTCAAGCATTCACTTGTACAATACATTCTTTATTGTGATCTGGGCTGGCTAACACAGGGGGGTCCTCCCAAATTCTGTTTAAGTTTTTGGAATGCCTGTTCACAGTCTGTGGTCCACACTACCTTGTCCAGTTTATTCTCCCTAGTTAGGTCAGTAAGGGTGCAGCTATGGAACTGTAATTAGGCACAAATTTCCTGTAGTACCTCACTGTCCCTAAAACTGCTCTCACATGGTTCTTAGTAGTAGAAACTGGCCATGCTTGAATAGTTTCCACCTTAATAGGTTCTGGCCTACTTTTAACACTTCCCACTCTGTGTCCTAAGTAAGTGACCTCTGCCATACCCACTTGACACTTACTGGGTTTAATGGTTAATCCTGCCCTACTTAATCTGTCCAAAGCCTCCCTTTTGAACTAGTCTGCAAATGCCCGTAGCATAGTCTTTAATGTAGAGTTTAACCTCTCCACAAGACCATCAGTCTGGGGATAGTAGGGAGTGTTCTTTAAATGTTTCACCCCACAATATTTCCACAGACAAGTCAGCATGTCTGACATGAAGTTGGCACCTTGGTCAGTCAGTATTTGCCATGGAAAACCTACTCTGTTGAATATTCCTAGCAAAGCACTTGCCACCTTTTCTACATCAATATCACCAGCAAAAGGAATATTGGGGAATTTAGATAGAAGTGGCAGATGGTAAGCTGTAGGCTCTACTAACTGTCATACTACCTCACCTTCCAGCCCTCCCTTAGGAGTCCACTCTTTATACAGAAAACCTTCCTTATCGTATACAGACTCCCCTGTTCCTTGAGCTTCAGGTGCTTCCTTAACTATCTCCCTCAAGCTTTGTACTGTAGGATCCATAAGTTGAGCCTGTCTCAAATGTACATCTGCGGCCTTCCCAAGCTCCCCTTCCACAGGAAGCCCAGCATCTTCTGACAGCTCTACCTCACTGTCAGTCTGGGTATCATCAGTCCCCTCCATCCTTGCAGTTATTGTGTCCAAGGGAACATCAGTACCTCCCAGCAGCTGTGGCTCACTTTCAGACTTACTGCTATAGGATAGCACAATCTCTGAATCAGCCATCACACCAGTCCCAGCTTCAGGTATGAGATCTTTTTGGGTCTCTCCCAGACTACCAGACCTGTACACCTTTCTCCAAGCCAGTGTGTCACTGCATGTACACAAGGTACTGAATCATCAAAGTCATTCCCTATCAGGACATCTGCAGGAATATCCTCAAATACACCTACTTGCTTGCTTCCTCTTCCACCATCCAAGTCAAGATGAGCCCTAGCCAAATGTATTTGGAATGGGGTCCCTCCCAATGCTCTGACTGGAGTGGACTTCCCAAGAAAGTACTGGTCTTCTCTAAACACTGCCGGCCTCACAATGGTTATATCAGAAGCTGTGTCCCACTTAACAGTTACCTGTTTACCATCTACTAAGATAGGATATATATTTTTGTGATAATTTGGCACCCCAATTGTTTCTAAACAACTTACCACTGGCAGTTTGTCATCACCACTTGCTGGTTCCCTCACCTTCTGTTTCTCGCCTTGCCTCAATGGGCATTTGGCTGCTATGTGTCCCCTCTAGTTACACTTGAAACATCTAATCCCTAACCATGCACTTGGATTAGTAGTTTCCCCTTTAATGGTGTACTCTGTTGAAGTGGTTTAGACTGCCCCCATGGATTCCCTTATGTCCATGTACAGCACTGATTATCCCTTTCCTACGCAGTGGTGCACTGCTTGCCTATTAGAGATCCCCTTTTCTCCCCAACTCCTATTCAGAGTTGCACTCATGGTCTGCCGACCAGATTTTCATGTCATCAGGCAAAGTACTGAGGGCTTGTTCCCTCACCAAACAGTCTTCCAGTCTCTCAAAAGTGCTGAACTGACATCCCCCTACTCATCTTTGAAAGTAAGTACTTAAGTCAGCAATATAATCACTTAACACTTTCATCTGCCATGTGTCTATGTTCACAAAACTTTTCTCCATAAGCATCAAGTGTTAGTGTAAAACAATCTAGAAGACAGTTCTTAACTTTAACATAATGCAAACAATCTGCATCAGACAATTTTGACATGGCCTGAACAGCTTAACTATGGAGTAAGCCAGGAGCCGAACCCAGAACTCATGGTCAACATCATGTTGTCTACATACCCTCTCAAAGGTATGAATAAAACTATCAAAGTCATCCTCATTCCTGTACTGAGGAAAAAGTTTACTGACCTGTATGGCTTCTGGGGTCTGGTTATTCCCTTCCCCATTACCTCCATGACTCTCTCGAAGGGTAAGAAGCTCCACCTCATGGTGGCACTGTCTCTCATTCTCTTTACACTGTTTCTCATTGCTCTTGACTTCTAAATGCCTCAGGCTCTCTGTTGAATTCAATTCAAGACATTTGGTCTCCAGTTCATGTTGATGCCATTTTCCCTCAGCCTCCAGATGTTGGGTCTCCAGGTGCAGTTTGTCCCTCAGTTTCCAGTCATTTGGTCTCCAGGCACAGTTTCTCTGCTGATTCCAGTTCAAGACGTTTGGCTTCCAGGTGCAGTCTCTTCAATTCCAGATGGATTCTCAGGTCCTCTGAAGAAAATGTGGACTGTTCTGTCTCAGCAGACCGCGCATTACCAACACCAAACTGGATATCCTCTGAATTTCTGATCTGAGCTTTGGCTGTAACCAAGGCAGAAATCATTGCTTCCTTGGTCAGGTTGGCATGCACTAATCCTCTGGCTTCACATTCCTTAGCCAACTGGATCTTTGTCAGCTTGCTAAATATCTTCTGCTGACATCCTTGCCTGCTATCCCTGACTATCTAACTAAAAAAAATAAATAAAACCATGGTGGATTGAAATTCTGAATGTTTAACTTGTGGTTGTCAAGAGTGCAGACTTTAATGACAACTACCCACAGGCTACTGGAATCCAATTAAAAATCCCTCACCATTGGCACCAATAATGTGATGTCTGGCTATATCCCACCAGACTGTCATCAATTAAGTGTGACATTCCTTACTATCCTGGGTCAGTAACTAAGGAGCATTAATCCTCACTACTGACACCGATGTGCGACTGTCACTTAAACAGGAGAAATATTTCTCAATTTTCCCCTAAGAGCACAACAGGAGCACACTCAATTTTCCTTGGACTGAACTATATACCTCTGTCCACTCCAAATGTATTTTCTTATTATACACTTCAGAGCAATGTGTCCCAGTTTAAGTCCTTTGATACACTCACACAAAGTAAATTTAAGTCTCACATATCCAAGCACTTCTGGAAAAGCCTGACACAGATTTTCAGCTGTGTCCCTTCCACAAAATAATACAGTAAAGCTGCTACCAATCAGTGTGTCTTCACACCCTTCTAAAGAGGTGTCCAGTTATGAAAATTAAATATCAAAATAACTGATAGCTATGACCAGAATAGCCAGGACTTCAAGGGGACCTTGGGAGTATCAAACAGGTATAAGCACTCTCTAATCTCTAAAGAACACACTGATTTCCAGCCACAATGTAAAGTAATGAAAAACATTTAATAATAAGTAAAATGATTACAAGAATGTAAATCAATACCTTTCAATAAACACCAGAATTCAATCACCAGAAATGTAAAATTAAACTGTAGGATAGACATCTATCATTCTAGAAAAACCCTATCTGAATAACTACACTTTCCTAATCTAACTGGAGAATACTGTCCTTGATCTAATCTAAAACCTAACAGCAAGGCAAAGGCAGGCTTGCAATTTTTGGTGAGCTCCCTTTCATTGGTGTCCACTCGCTGCAACTCCGCTAACAGCTGCTGTTTACAAACTGCTCAACACTTGACAAACTGCACATCTTAATAGTCTCAACTGTCTTGTTTAAGAAAAATAACAGTCAGCTGTTTGAAAAAGTTATTTTTCCTGTCAATCAGCTGTTCAAATAATCGTTAGCAACCAGGAATATTCTAATGACATCACCTGCTGTTCAGATGATTCTCCACAGTATTTTAGAATCTCCCCCTCAAACATGCAAGGTTAGAAATGTATCAACACACTGACAGATTCTTTAAACATTCTGTTTAAACAGGGAAATACTAAGCATTTTAAAAACCTTCTTACATTTTCACTATTTAGATATGCTGGTATACAATACAAGTCGATCTGAGAATTTACACAAGTCTCCTGCCAGACATGCTAACACAGATGACAGTGTTTTCAGTTTCTTCACATTGATGACTGTGAAATTGATAATGAGAGCTTTTATTGCTGTATTGTGGTTATTAACAGTGCTGTTGTGATTTTTTTGTTTTCATTTTATGGTTTATTTTTGATAGTGGCATGTTTCAGCACATTTTTACTCATAACAGGAAGAGTTACTGCTGTGAAAAAGGCGGAGACATTGTGTTTTGTACTATGTGAAATAAATTGAACTGTTTTTGCTGATATCCAAACAGAACACAGTTACATGAGGTAAGGCAAAATGTGTGGTGCATATACAAAATGCTGTGAATTTCTTTACCATGCATTTTTAGTAGGTCATTATACAACATCAGTAAGCAATAGTGTACATGTGTAATTTAGGATTTACCTATACTCAGTGTTATTTACCCACTTAAGCTAAACCAGATCCAGCACTAGGTGACATAGGCAGTCACCTACAGCCATGTGACTGGGGAGGGCTCACTGGCCAGGAGGCTCCAATATTAACATTTCAGTTAATTTAATATAAATAAATACTGCAGTGGCAGTGTCTTCTATTTTAAGGAGAGCCATGTGTGTCGCATACCAACGTGGATGTAGACTCATTTCTTGTGTGTGTGTGTGTGTGTGTGTGTGTGTGTGTGTGTGTGTGTGTGTGTGTGCTTGTGTGCGCGTGTGTGAGCGTGTGTGCGCGTGTGTGTGCATGTGTGTGCGTGTGTGTGTGTGTGTGTGCGTGTGTGTGTGTGTGTGTGTGTGTGTGTGTGTGTGTGTGTGTGTGTGTGTGTATGTGTGTGTGTGTGTGTGTGTTTACCATGCCTCTCAACTGTGTGTATGTCTGTGTGTGTGCTTCTCAACTATCCAGACCTAGCCTCATAGCTTTGGTCTGTTTCTCATAACATTTGTGCTTTTTGCCTGAATCACAGAGTATTGAGTTAACTAAATAATGACATATGTACAAGTTTCAGACTTCATATACTTCAGAAAATGCATGCTAACAATAAATGTGTTATTCTAGCAACTTTCTAAGTTAAAAACACTAATATTTAAATATGTCTATTTTGGACAATTGCATCCCGTTATTTTAGGCTTTGTCCAGATTTCTTGCACTAAGAGGTTGTGAGGCATGCATATCTCTCAACTGTCCAGATTTTAGTCTCGTATTTTTGGTCTATTCCTCATAAAATTTGTGGGGGTTTTTTTGCAAATCACTGCGGACTGAAATAACTAAATGTCATATATTTGAGTTTCAGACTTCATTTCCTTCAGAAGATGCATGCAACAACAAATGCTGTTATTCTAGCAACTTTCTAAGTCTATAACAGCAATATTTAAAATCTGTCCCTATTTTTGGTACTTTGTCCCCCCTTTATTTTAGGCTTTGTCCGGATTTCTTGTGGGAAGAGGTTGAGAGGTATGGAGGTATGGTATGTAATGCCGTAGATGGGGGGTGGGGGCAGGTTAGTCAATTAACTTTATCTGGCTTGACCCTGTAACTTGGTTACAGGAGACAGGAGCCTGAATCCTCTGCCTCAACTACCAGACTACTGAATGAATTGTGAGCTTCAGTGGAGACATGAGCTTGAATCCTCTACACCAACTACCGGACTACTGAAAGAATTGTGAACTTCAGTGGAGAGAAGAGCATGAATCCTCTACACCCACTACCAGACTTATGACGGACTTGTGAGATTGAGCTTCAATATATTTTCAGGGAATTATGAGTTTCAGTACATTTTCAGGGAATTATGATTTTCAATGCATTTTCATGGAATTGTGAGTTTCAAGAGAAGAGAAGTTTACTGTTGCTCATGGTAAGTCTGTCTTCAATATGCAATGAACTGTTGTAATTTGTTTAGCAAATGGCAGTCACTGATTGTGCTGTAGAATTTGAAAGCAGTGTTAGTAGCATGTAGAATTTGAAAGCAGTGTTAGTAGCATAATTGCCTTTGGTGCAGAACCATGCGGAGTCTACTCCCACACCATGTACATGGAGTGCTGATATTGCAGTACACTTTTGATTCCTGGTTATTTGGTGCATTGTGGATTAGGGGTTCTGCATTCCTGAGTGTGTCCTCCTTTGTATGACATGCCTATTAACTATGAACTTATTGTCAGTCATTCCCTATTGCAATATTACCAGTTTACCAATTTTTTTTAATGTAACATAGGCAATTATTTTTTTAAGAGCAGCTGGCACTGAATTTGTCGATGAAATACTGAAATGTAAAGTTGTTTGCCAGTAGCGATCTCTTCATTAGTTACATATCTCTTTAATGTGGAATTATTTGGATTACTTACTTCTGCAGATATTGTTCTTAATGGCTGATATTGGTGGATTGTAATGACAAAAGTTCGAGTGGCCTTTTATGGTTGAAATTTTCTGAAATGTGTAGTTTTGTCATTATTTGTTTATACATTTTGTTTCATTGCTTACTAGAAGAATGTTCAAACCTACAAATGTAATATATATTCTAACAAGCAATGCTGTATTATACAAATAATATCCTTTATTACAATCAGGAAGGTGAATCAAAAAATGCATACAATTATGCATGGTTCTAAAAAAGTGTGCAAGGAGCCTATGGTTTGAAAACAGCCCAAAGGGAAACTTAATCTGCCACTGGCTAGATGCATTTTCTTTGAATGTGGGTTTTAATGCTGTTTAAATGAATGTGAGCTTGAAGGGCAGAGAAGTTTACTGTTCATGCTGAGTCTGTTTTCATTGTGAGACGGTATTGCTTGCTTAGCAAATGGCTATTAGTGTTTGTGTTATTTTATTTCAATATCTGTAATCATTGTAGAAGTAAATAAGAAAGCAGTATGCACATTGACAGGTTTGGACAGTGTTTATGGTAACTGGGAGAAATAACCGAATAATGGAACACTAGAATGGCTGGGGAGGGGGCTGCTGCACAGGAAGGTAGGGGGTTGCTGCAGGAGGAGCTGTTATGGTGGGGCCCAATCTATTACCCTGCCTAGGGCCCCATTTGGCCATGGTCCAACTCTGATGACAGGGCTACCTCTCCAACAGTGTAAACATTGGCTCTATGTGATGGTCACTGTTCATGTGACATAGCAACCCCACATACAAAACCGAAAAGGAGGGTTGATACTGATGTTAATTCACCCTCTCTGTTAAACACACATAGATCAGTGCTTTCGTTTCAGAGATATAATCACAAAATTAGTATGTTGACATCTGGAGACACGGTCCTTAAAAACATCCATTTAAATTTGCCAATGTTACCTTTTGAGTAAAAATAAAACCTAGGAATCCAGCTAACCCTGGAACATTTAGTAAATATTCAAATGTACAGACTTCCTTCTATTAAGTGATAACCTGGCAAAATTTCAAGCCCCAAACCCTGAGAACACTACTTCCTATGCAGAATTATTCACAGAAACCTTGTGCAATTATGTTAACAGATGCAAAAAGATAGCTATAACTACCAGGAATAAGCACAGAAAGAAACTCAAAAAGAAAGCTACCCTGGTGGAATTCCAACATCAACAGTCATAGCAAAAATTAGGAAGTGCAATTCCCAGCAGGATAAAAACTCTCTCATCAATCTAAACAAGCAATTCATAGGGCAAATCAAACCTACCAAAGCAAAATTTAAGGTAAATATACCCTCCTAGGCCAAGGACAATCTTAAGGCTTTCTTTAGCTGTCTGCAGCCTCAAGGGCAGTACACAGCACTGTGCAGAACTAATTGTAAATTGAGACACGTACACTGAGCCAGAAGATGCAGCAAATCTACTGGCTGATAAATTCAGCTTTAGTTTTACCCCTCACAACCTTCTGAGGAAATACCATTGAACATAGCCCCAACTATCAGGAGGAAACAGGTCTTACCCAGGGAAAGTTTTGCCTTTCGGGTATTTCATCTGTTTTCATCTCGTGTAAATGAATGTCAGTTATATGGGCATCGGGATTTCGAAGTAGATCCCCAAGGACATCTTATATGCTAGGCTTAGATCACTTCTCAATAACCTGTAGGAGACTGAGTGCAGAGATAAGATCTTAAGGTGATCTGTGTAGGACAGGGTATTCATACTCCTGGTGAAGAACCTTTGAGGGCATGCAAACTATTGCAAGTGCCCGGCTAGATACAAGCCAAAGGTGGCATTGTACTCAGTAATGGGTCTAATAAGGGCTGAGTAGAGTGGTACTATTACTTCCTTGGATCTGGATGCCATACCCTTGCTTATGAATTGTGTGACATAGAATGATTTTCTTACTTTCTTGGATACGTGTTGGTTGAATGCCAAATTACTGTCTACATATGTTCACAGATCCCTAACTATGTCAGGTGAAGTAATAAGCTTGAAGAGATGTTTTCCCAAAGGGTACTATAATGCTATGTCACCATGGCCAGTGAAGGTTGTGCCATTTACCACCAGTACTGCACATTGCTGAGTATTACCTTTAAGATTCCTGGCATAGCTGAAGAAGGCTTTGTGATTTTCCTTAGCCTCTGGGAATATCCTGACCTTATAACTGGCCTTGTTGAACTTCATTAGACCTTTTAGTTTCTTGTTTAGTTGAATCAGAGAGCTCTTGTCTCTATGAGAGTTGCTGTTCTTGATTTTGACTGTGATTTTTTTTTTTGCTATATTGGCAGTTTTGTCATTTGACATTGTCTAAAACAAGCTGTAAGAGGATGGATAAAGTTTTAGCCAATATCCGAAAACCCAGGGGGAAAGGTGCAGACCATACTTGGCACAGGGGGGGGGGGGTGCAGACCATACTTGGCAAAGCAAAGTAGTCTGTTATACTTGTCCTCCCATGCCAATACATATTGGATCCCCCTGGAGTCACACCAGAAACTAAGCCAGTTATTAAAATCACTCATTTTCTGTTCACGCTGTGGCATCATCCTTGGTGAAGTAGAATGCTGTTCAATGGAAGGCATGTATCTGTCTGTGACACATATTGAGAGAGATCCCTAATGTCTGTTTTCCTGTAGTCCAGTGAGGTATACCTCAGGTCATTTCCACCCACATAGAATATTATAGAGTCATTTTGGTACCTGTAGTCCAATGACTTAAGAGCATCCAAGACAAGCAACTTACCATTATCTTCTCCTTGTCCAGCCTGGAGAGAGGACTGTCTGTATGTTGTACAATAGAATCCACTATGACAAGAGTACTAGGTAAAGTGTTTGCTTGCCTTATGGACTTTGTTCCTGGGGGATCATTGAGCGTGGTCTAATGTGTAGTGGTAGATGTTTTTGGTGTGTGTTTTAGTGATTGCTGAGGGTAAGTGTTGCGGTTTGATTGCTTAGGAGGTCTTTGAGGTTTGCATAGGTTTCTTTTAAGTGCCTCAGCATACGTAGGTCTCTGTGTGTGGTTACCAATATGTGTGAACGATATAGTGTATGGCTTTGTGACACCCTTGTTTGTAAGTGAGATTTTTGCCTCCAAGGAGTCATGTGTGTACATCTTTTGCATACTGTGTTAGTTTCCTAAGGATTAAAAGGTTGGCTGAGTACATGTGACAATTGCTACATTGTCTCAGGATGCCCATATCTACCAAGCTGGCCACAGAGTCATTAGGAAATTGCAAATCCATGTTGTCAGGATGTGTATTAGGGTTGAGCTATTATGATTCAGGGTCTTGGTTTTACAGGGATCACTCATGTGGTTTCTAAGGTGAAGGTTAGATGTTAGATAGTGCTATGATCTAAGTGCTGTATGACACTATCTAGCTGCCCTAAGCTTAGCTCCATGCAAAACCTTTCCATGTTACAGGTTAAAGTTCTAAGTATTAGCTTTAGCAGTCACTGAGTCATAGTTTAAAGCCATGGAGAGCACACTGGCAGTGCAAGGCTGTAATGCCTTCCACACATTTAGAGCAGCTGCTACACAAGCAGGGACTAAAGGTGGAGGTGTCTTGATTTACATAAAAAAATATAGTTCAAGGCTGGTCAAACAGGATGATGCACTTGAGGTTCTCATTGTTCAAATCACCATAAGCAAAATCCCATTTCACTTTCTTGTAAGCTATGGGCCCCCCTCTCCGACCCAGGAAACCCATAACACATATTTGAGATTACTGCAGACACTATCTAACCCAATATCATTTTCATGTGTGACTTTAATTGCACAACTATTAATTGGGAATCGTATATGACACCAAATGTGCAGGCACAGAGATTCCTGGACTTTTGTAAACACAAACTCCATGGACCAGATTGTCAATATGCTAACCAAGAACTAAACATACTGGATCTGGTCCTCACTAATATGCGAGAGGACTGTACACACTTTAGTGTAATGTCCTCTCTGGTAAGGCCAGACCTCAAAATGGTCTCCCTTGAAAAAAAAATAAAACCTGAAACACCAGTTAACATTAGAACATTCAGGAACTATGTCAAAGTTAACTTCCTACTATTAAGTGATAAACTGGCAAAATTTCAAGCACCCCTAAACTGTGAGAACACTGCTGCCTATGCAGAACTTTTAATAGAAACCCTATACAAGCATGCTGTACTCACCAAGAATAAGTACAGAACTAACTCAAAAAATAAGCCACCCTGGTGGAATCACACATCATCATAGGTTGTATAACAGAAGGAAGAAAATTATAGCAAAAATTAGGAGGTGTAGCACACAACAGTTCTCTCATCAAACTAAAAGAGCAACTCAGTGGACAAACAAAGTCCACCAAAGCCAAATTTGAGGTAAATCTGCCTTTTGAGGCCAAAGACAGCCACAAAACATTTTTTAGTTACGTCCACAACCTCAAAGGTAATACTCAGTTGTCTGCAGGGCTCATTGTTAATGGAGCCACCTATAGTGAGCCAAAAGGTATGGCAAATCTACTGCAGACAAATTCAGCTCTGACCTTACCTGTCTCTTGCTGCCAGCCTCCCCTCAGGAAGTACCCTCAAATATAACTCTCCCAACTATCACTAGGGAATAGGTCCACAATGCTTTGTCTAAGACTAAGAGCACTGCATTGATCAGCTGTGACAATATCTCAGGTTGCCTTTAAATAGCATGAAATATGACCTATCATACCCTCTGGAATCACTATTTAACTATAACCTACAAACTGTCTTGGTGCATCACAAATGGAGAACAACAACCTCTGCAAAAAGGTGGGCTATCTATGGACCCTGGAAACTACAGACCCATAAGTCTTCTTAGTCTCATATGTAAAAACATGGAAAGACTTATCATACAAAATGATGAATAATGACATAGGAAACCTCCAGACACTGGGTCCAACCCAGTTTGGTTTTGTCAAGGGCAGATCATGCCTACTTCACTTGGTGGACTTCTCAAAGGTAACCAAAGCAATGGACAAGGCCAAATTGTTCACACTGCCTACCTTGATCTGGCCAAGGCATTTGACACAATACCCACTCAAAAATTGCTGGCAAACTCAAGAGATTAAGTATAAACACTCATGTCACCTAGTGGATAGCCAGCTAGCTTACAGACAAGACCAAGGAAGTTAGAACTGGGAGGGGGGGTCAGCCTCTACAAGGAAGCCAGTCACAAACAGAGCCCCTCAAGGATCAATTCTAGGACCTATTCTTTTTAGCATATATCTTTGTGAAGTCAAGACCAATTTCAAGGGCCTCTGGCTGACCAAATTAGCAGATGATTGCAAATCAGGAGCAGTCACAGAATCCCCCACTGACACTAATGTTCCCAATGAGGGCTGACACAGACCAATCACTGGTGTTAGAGCCATGTACTAAACTAAATGCTAAGAAATGCATAACACACCCCTAAGAGTTAACCCAGTAGTCAGGGACTTGGGGACACATAGATGGTAACCTAGCCTTTGGCCATCATGTGTCTATGATAGTGAGGAAATCATTCTATGTTGCACAACTTATAAACAAAGGTATGACATCTAGGTCCAAGGAAATCATTGTTCCACTGTATTTGGCACTTATCAGACCTATCATTGAGCACATTGCCCCCCTTTGGTATGTACCTAACCAGGCACATCCAACAACTGGAACATCCATAGAAGCTTCTCACTAAAAAAATACAGGGCAAGAATAGCATGTCCTATGCAGACCACTTCAAAGCCCTATCCCTGTATACTGTCTTCTTCAGGTTGTTGAGAGGAGACTCCACTCTGATTGACCTTTTGTATATCCACAAAACAAACAGCACCGGAATTATTCATTCTAAACACATAAACCTTGCCTGTGATATAAATTGGACCTGCTGTAGAGACAGGTGTGTATCCCATAAACTCCCCCTCTTTGGAACAGGCTCCCTACCAATGTGAAGATGAGTTCCTCCCTTACCCAATTCAAGTGTAACTTGGACAACTGGATGGGCAACCAGAAATATACCCCTAGTTTGGCATCTATGTCTCTAATGGAAAAATGCATATGTAAATGGTTTATCTCCCAGGCCCCTGGTTGTAAGTGTTTAATCTCCCAAGCCCCTGCTTACATTACCAAGGATATCAGAATTTGTCAGAGATTTAGGATGCATGGCTAGGCTTAAAAAGGCCCTATTAGTCATTAACTTACTACACATTACATTACCAAGGATATCAGAATTTGTCAGAGATTTAGGATGCATGGCTAGACTTAAAAAGGCCCTATTGGTCATTAACTTACTACACATCTATGAACATATGAATCTCTGAGTCTCAGAATTTAAAACTGTTACCCAAGTTATCAGACTTATCTTTTAAAGAAAGGAAATGGAAAGGAATCCAAACCATGCCAGTAAAATGGAAGTGCTATGTTGATGAGTGATGTGTATAAATCATTCTTCATGACATGTTAGTGAATACCCAGTTATCCTTCCATAAAAACGTCTTATTAGTGCAGTGAGCTAAGGCCATCAGTTTGAAATAAGGCAGGAGAATGTGTTAATAAACATTTTTAGGGAGGAGGTTGGAATGTCATTCCCCAGGATTCAGGAAAGGTAAAACTCCATGCTGGAACAGCGTAGCAGCTCCTGCACAGAGTTTGACCACCGAGCAATTCAGAAAACAGCTGATCCGACGTGAACGAGCCTGTCTACACTGTTCCTGCACAGAAGACCATGCAGCATGCTAATCACCTAATTTGCTGGTGAAAAACATGCAAATGAGGTGAATTAGCGATTCAGGAAGCTGCCAGGTCTCCGTGCAGGAACAGTGTCCATGCAGAAATGTGTTCAGTTACTAACTGAACACATTTATGCAAAAAATAAAATGGAGGCATGACAGAACAAATAAAAGCATGCATTCACATCTGTAGGCATGCCAGTGGCCAAATATATGGCTAGTGGCATGGATAAATGTTTAATTTTAATAAAAAATAACTTTTTTTGTGGCTGATCTTGGCCGTTTAAGCATAGCGCAGCAGCGCGCAAACACGATAATGGCCGAAAATAAAAAAAAATATGTGAAAACCCAAGTTTAAAGAAATTCTGCATTTTGCTATTATAGTCTATGGCATGCAGAATCAAAACAATACCAGGGGATAGTGGTTGTCAAGGGGAAAGGCTCCATGTCAGTGAAGTATCTATGGGCTAAGGCAGTGGGGTATGCAAATGAGTCAGAAACCTGCACCTAACTCTATTGGTGCTAGAACAGGATCGTGTAGGCAGGAGGAGCAACTAACATGAAAAGGGGGTGTGTCATGCTAGCTGTAAGCACATTGGAGCTCCGTTGCCTGGGTTTGTGCTTAGCTAAGCACAGCTAAGCGAGGGTATGTGTCTGAGGCTGAAATGTCTTACACCATGAAATGAAGGGCGTGTTCCTGTTCAGGGAGGGACATTTCTGCTAAAATGTGTTTAACTTAGCTAAACAGTTTTGCACCGTACGCACTAGGACTTAAACAAAAAACAAAACAAAACAAAAAAAAACCCACAATAAATGGCAGCACTGCATATATGTAAGCAAGGGTGTGTGTCTGAGGCTGTATAGCATTGTTTACCTTGCCTAAATGGGTGTGCATGGCACACACCAGGATTTAAACCACAAAAATAAAAAAATACAGGAAATGGCAAGTGGAACAAGATAAAAAAGAGAAATAGCAGAATAGAGGCACTCAAATACAAGTAATAGAGCTGGAAGGTGGAATGTATCATATTCAGCCAATCACACAGGCATCGTCTGCAGCCCACCACTATAAACTATGCATACACCTTTCAGTCTGTTTTTTTTTCCCTCAAACTCTACACCACTGGTGTACACAGACGGGAAATTTTACCTGACAAAACTAACAAAATGTTAGGGGCTGCTGTTGCTTTCATACATCAGCATGTGCAAGAGGCTGAGAGTGGTGAAGAAGACGATGCTGACAACCGCCCCAGACTTATGAGGAGGAGGAGAAGAGTGTTCCGGCCCAGGGTAACCTACCAGGTTCTACATGATCTGGAGATAGTAGAGCACTACAGGGTGGACAGGGACATACTGCAGCAAATTGTAGAGCTGTGCCGGCCTCACCTCACATCCAGAACAAACAGAGGGGAACCCATCCCATTGGATACCAAGGTATGTGTAGCTCTAAGAATACTAGCTACATGTACCTTACAAAGACCAACTGGGGATATCATGGAGGTCTCACAGGCATCTGCATCCAGGATGCTTCACCAGTTCCTGGATGTCATGTGACCACATGCCGAGTATCACATTAAATTCCCCACCACCCGTGAGGAGAAGATCCGCAATATGTGTCTCTTCCACTGTGTAGCAGACTACCCAGAGGTACTGGGTGCCATAGACTCACGCACATCCACATCAAAGCACCACCTGTTGACTGGGGTAGGGTCTACATAAACCATAAGGGGTTCCACTCCATCAACTGCCAGGTTGTGTGTGATGCCCAGGGCATTATCATGAATGTGTGTGCTGGCTGCCCTGGAAGCTATCACAACTCCCACATCTGGCATTCCTCACATGTGTATCAGTGGTTTGCCAGGTGGGACAGCCCATATGGCCATTTAGTGGGTGATGCTGGCTACTCACTGGAGCCGTAGATGATGACACCCATTAGAAATGTACACACACCCACACAAGAATGCCATAATGAGGCACACACACAAACCAGGATCATTATAGAGCATGTGTTTGGGATGCTAAAGTCATGGTTCCGCTGCCTTGACATATCTGGTGGAGCTTTGCAGTACTCTCCAGCCTCATGTGCATACATGGTCATAGTATATGCCATGGTGCACAATATGATCCTGTGGAAACAGCTGCAGCAGGAGCAAAATGGGGAAGGGCCACACAGCCTCTCACCATTGCCAAGGCCTCCACTGGCACAGAGGGACTCGGAGGAGGAACATCCTGAGCCTACACCTGTAGGCAGATAGAGGCATGCCCAGTATGCCCTGGCCTTGGCAAAGAGGCAATGCATGGCACATACACTGACACTTTAGGGCTACAGGGACTGATCTCTCTCTCTGTCACAGACACAGTAAAATAGATGCCAAACATCACACCACCTATACCTGACTATGTATAGGCAGTGCATTGTGTGCATCCAACATAGTCAACCCTCAAGCACCACTCTCACAACCGCTGCAGGCACAAGGTAAGCCAGTCTCTGTAGCAAATTAAACTAATGGAATGGAATTTTTCTGATAGCATATCTATGGTATTGATCAAGCATGTAAGGGAATGGGTGGCTAACTGGGATAGCAGCAGGCAACTGACAGCTCTCTGGGACAGCAGGATGTCTATCCCCAGTACTGACATACTCACACCATGCAGTACCACCCTAGTTGAGAAATACCACTGCAGTATATGTGGTGAGCCAAATAACTGGGGGGGTCATAGGACACATGCATGGATGTCAAAGTGTGGGTCCCATACACACCACCAACCCCACACAGTAGATCAGCTGTAGACAACCATACAGAAATGCCTAGCAAAGGCCCCCACAGGGCGACATCCATGAAATCCCTACCCACAGACTTTTACACAGTGATATCACAGCAGGTCCGGCAGTGGCAATATGGCTTTGAAAGGTAAGAAGTCTGAAACTACAAATGTCTATGCCAGAACAATCTGACCTGTGGTTGATACTTTTATGCCTGTAATCTGAAAAATAGGGCACACCACTATGCTACATGGGACCAACATGTTAAGCAAATATCAGCACAGTCTGTGCAGATGTGTATTGTGCACAGTCATGTCACCCCCCATAGACCCATAGAAATGCACTAACATGTTCCTAGACTTAAGCAGCATCCAGATGTCACCCAGAGTGATGATACAATAGTAACAAAAAGCAATTGTCAGTAACACCCACAGTCAACTTACTGGTGCCATCCCAGAGGTGTCTCCTGCCGGCAGCCTGGCAATATATGATCAGAATGTATTGCCCTGCTACAGATGGCCTGAATCTGTCACAGCTGGCCTACAGCCCTCTGGAAAATGCCTATACCACACTCACAGTGCCCTTTAGGAAGTGTCATGGGGTCTATAACATCAACATAACACAGTCCATAAAATGCAAAGAAAGGCCATGCTGACAACTGCTAGGAGCAAACCTGCCAGCCTCAGGGAGCCAGAAATTGGTACAGAGCCATGAATAATAGGGTGATAAAGGTTTCCAAGAGAAAGACACCTGTGAAATACTGCTCTAATAATGTTATAAAGTTGATGAAATGATCTGTAGTAGCATGGAATGTCTAATGGGTATGAAGTCTGAAACTGCAATATCAACTCTCAACTTTAACCCTGAGTGACTTGCAAAGCACTTTTGCTGGAAAACCACACTTGTTTGGGTAACTAACAAGATATATGAGTCATGGATGTGGGCATTATGTGATACTCTGTACAGTCAACAGGCAGGGCTAGGTGTCTAAACATGGGAATGCACTCACTGCAGGCAGGCCTAACCCTGGAAGATGGTGACATGTCTGCACCCACAGAACCCTGGTCCACAGCCATAGGGAGTAACACACCCCTCCCTGATCACTCATCCTATGCAAAATCCTGACGCTAACATGTGGCCATCCAAGCAAAATGAGGTGAGCCATATAAATATGTGTTACAAACACACACCTCCAGGCTGGTCAAACAGTCTGACACACACAAGACACTCCAAGGGCAGTAAACCATTGAGGAGAGCCCAATGCAAAATTATGGTAGCTATAGGCAAATGTATCTGCCCAGGACACACATCCTCACATATCCTATCCTTACAAATCTATCTGGAGTCTGCCTGTCACCCTGATCCTGTCTGACGTATAGTACCCAACTGTGGACTGCAAATCAGACCAGACCAGAACATAAATGCACAGAGATTCCACCATTGTAATATATCATCAAGGTGCTGGACCATTTCCACAGCACCAACAGTCAATTGCTTGTAGGCACTCCCCTCAACAGGCTGGATTGTACAAGAATGCATAGCATTTGTCCCATAAACCTTGTGTCTGCATCATCCATCCTGTATTCCTCTGGTAAATCACTGTGATGATCTGAGGAGGTATGTCACCAGGTACTGAAACAATACATGACAGTGTCAACTGGCATATATGACAGATGTCTGCCAAAACAAGCCCTGTAACCCAAACAACCCATACATTACTGAGAGAGCTTGTCACAGTTATTGTATCGCCCATTGTCTCCACAATTGGATAGGCCATCTCCAGATATCCTGCACCATCAGGTTGAGAGGTATGACTGTAGCACAAAACATACTGGACTGGAGTACAACAATCCCTGGAATGGAGTCCCACATATACTATAGAAGGACACACTGGGCATGCTCATACACTTAGGGAAATGTCAGTAGGATCTAGGAATGAACAGGCCTTCCCCACCCAGTGCATTTTCCATTGCCCCACCTTAGCAGTCCTGAAGATGTCTGTCAACATAGAAGTCACTTTTGTTAGGCATAGCCCCATAAGCTCTGTGGTGCATGCGATAACTACATAACATGATTGTACAAATAACTAGTTAGGTAGGAGTCCTAATCTCAGTTCTGGCAAATGTAGAGTGTGTGTGTGTGTGTGTGTGTGTGTGTGTGTGTGTGTGTGTGTGTGTGTGTGTGTGTGTATGTATGTTCGCAACTGAAAGTGTTTGAGTCCATTCCAACCCAGTACACCTCCCCTTTTCGTACGTTAGCAGTCCTGCAGATATCAGTCATCTTAGAAGTGCCTTCTATCAGGCTTCAGACCCATAGGCTCTGTGGCATGTGCAATAACTGCATAACACGATAGTACAAATAACTAGTTAGGTAGGAGTTCTAATCTCAGTTCTGGCAAATGTAAGAGAGAGAGTATGTGTGTGTGTGTGTGTGTGTGTGTGTGTGTGTGTGTGTGTGTGTGTGTGTGTTCATAACTAAACGCTTTTTGGTCTATTCCAACCCAGTACACTTCCCCTTTCCCTACTTTGGCAGTCCTGCAGATATCAGTCATCTTAGAAGTGCCTTCCGTCAGGCCTCATCCCCCTAAGCTCTGTGGCATGTGCGATAACTGCATAACACGATAGTATACATAACTAGTTAGGTAGGAGTTTTAATACCAGTCCAGAAATGTAAAAGTGTGTGTGAGTGTGTGTGTGTGTGTGTGTGTGTGTGTGTGTGTGTGTGTGTGTGTGTGTGTGTGTGTGTGTGTGTGTGTGTGTGTGTGTGTGTGTGTGTGTGTGTGTGTGTGTGTGTGTGTGTGCGTGTGTGTGTGTGTTCACAACTAAAAGTGTTTGGGTCAATTCCAACCCAGTACACCTACCCTTTCCCTACTTTAGCAGTCCTGTAGATATCAGTCATCTTAGAAGTGCCTTCTGTCAGGCCTCAGACCCATAAGCTCTGTGGTGTGTATGATAACTGCATAACATGATAGTACAAATAACTAGTTAGGTAGGAGTTCTAATCTCAGTCCTGGCAAATGTAGAAGTGTGTGTGTGTGACAGTTGTGTGTGCAAGACTGAGGGAGTTGTGATTTTGTTTGTTTAAAGGTGAAACAGTTTTATGCCATTCCTACCCACGACACTTCACAGTGGCCCACCTTATCAGTACAGATGATGTCAGTCCCTTGTCAGCAACCTTGGCACACTGTCAGCCCTATAAGCTCAGTAGTACATGTGATAAATGCTTAACACTATAGTACAAATGACTAGTTTGGCGGGGGTTCTACTCTTGTATCCAGCAAACGCATGTGTGTAAATAGAAGTATTTTGATATATTTCCCACCCACTGCCCTACTTTATCAGTCCTGCTAGTGTCATTCTCCATATCAGCACCTTTGACCAACTCTCAGCTCAGTAAGCTCTGTAGTGTATGTGATAACTGCGTAACCACTATGGTACAAGTCACTACTTAGGTAGGGGTTCTACTCTCACATCTAGTAATTGTGTGTGTGTGTGTGTCTGTTTGTAAGATAAAGTATTTTGATAAGTTTAACACCCACTGCACTACTTTATCAGTCCTGCTGATGTCATTCCCTTTATAGGTTGACAAGTATGTAGTAGGTAATGGCCCAGGAGCCTTAACAAGCCTAGCACATAGAAGGGCCCTGCCATTGTGCCACCCAATGTTATATCCCAGTACCTGTATCAAGTATAACCACTACAGTGATCCTTGGGTTGAACTATTACCCACCCAGTCATCAAGATTTCTCTGGAACAGGGTCAGCAAGGTGCTCTGCATGACATGTATGGGAAGTGTATTCCAGGGCATGTGCAGTCTCTTGGTGAGGGACCTGTCCCACCAGCATGCAGTGGTGATTGTGATACTGAGGTAGAGATCTCTACAGTGTGTGGTGTGGATGGATTTATATGTAGCATTTCTAAACCAGCTGGGTCAGACACGGTTTTGTAAGTCAAGCACAGATAGCTGCTAATTAGGTGATATGACACAGAGAATAGCTTGGGTCCTCTGAGTCTGTCTGTGTAGGATGTGTGTTTAATGCCTAGGAACCCCTTTATGAGGTACTTCTGTGGCTTCTCCAGCTGTAGCAAGTGTCTACTGAGGTACATGGCAAATGGGCCATAATACTTGGGGAGTGGTCTAATGAGGGAATAGTAGACAGCGATCATTACCACTGTCTTCCTGGATGCAAAACTCTTGGTAATGCAATGTGCCATATAGAAGGACTTCCTGACCACAGTGGCAATGTGGTGCTTGAAGGAGAAGTTGCTGTCAACCTGTGTCCCCAGATCTCTTATAATGCCTATAGTGTTTATTAGGCTGCCATTGATGTGGAACTTATTGGGAACTGAGTGTTTTACCAAAGGGGATGATGATGGATTTTGTGGTGTTAAGCTTCTGGCCATGGTTTCCGCATATTCATTGGTCTCACTGAGGCCTTTTTGTAGGATGTCTGCATCACTTGTGGAGTTCATGATAACTCCCAGCTTGCAGTCCTCTGTGAACTTGGTCAGCCAGAGTTCCTGTGTGTTAGGCTGGACTCCTGAGAAGTAGATGCTGGACAGGACACTATCCAGTACTGATCCCTGTGGGACTCCACCGTGACTGCTTGCCAGTCTGACTTGAAGTTTGCCACTGTCACACTGTGTGTTCTGTGAACCAATTTGCAAACCACCCACTGATATAGGGGTTGATGCCTAGTTTGTTGTGCTTACCAATAATCCCTGACTGAGGAATGGTATCAGCAGCCTTGGAGATTAAGGTAGGCTGTATGCAGTGCCTTACTGTCATGCACAGCCCTGGTGACTCACTGGAAGACGTCAACCAGATTGAGCAGGCATGATCTGCCATTCACAAAGCCAAACTGTGTGGGGTCCAGAGTTAGGAGATCACCCATATCTTGGTCAATCAGGTCCCTGATGATGGGCCCATACCCATGCATAGTAGACTTGTTAGGCTAAGGTCCCAATAATCCCCAGGGTCTGTAGATGCCACCCCTTCATGGAGAGGGATGATTGTGGCAGTGTGCCATTTTGGAAGGACAAAGCCTGAGGTGAGGCTGTGATTGACCAGGGCACACAGATGTGGTGTCAGGTCTCTTTGTATGTCATGTAGAACACAGCCACAGATATGTTGGGGTTCCATGAAAGCTGTATCCTTGCTTGTGGACAATGCAGGTCTAACCTGGCCTGCAGTAATGCTGGGTGCCTGGCATTCGTCTGCCATTGTGATCATCCCCTTGGGGGAGAGAGGGGTAAAACTGAAATGTTTTTATAGGGTTTCAAGGTTTTACTACTTCGATCACTAAAGTTCGATGTTTAGTGATTCGAAGTAGTGAAACTTCGATAATCTGTTATAAACCCGTTTTACTATCAAAGGTGTTTGTCATTGTCATCAGTGTCTGCTGCAAATCTGCCTTCATAGCTGTCTGTAGGTGATTCCATGAGGGATCCCAAGTTGTGTTTGAGGCAAATAAGGGTGTTCACCAGTCTTGGGACACCACCATTTTCTGCAACAGTGTCCTCTTTCTGTTGTATACATCAGTAATGGCAGGGGACCATCACAATGGCTTCCAGTGTTTGGAGGACAGTGTCTGTGTTCTGCTGGCTATGGCTAGTACCATGCATTCATGTACATGTTTGTACAGTGCATATGTGTATGATGTGATAGTCATGCAGCTATTTCCTATTAGCATGGGTGCAATGAAGTCATCCACCCCTGTTTTTATGACTGCAGTGTCAGCATTGGAGAGGTTTTGCAAGGTGGTTACCTTTGTGGAGGGTATGGGTGAGATGTTGAGCTCCATGTTGATTACATCATGTTTGGGTCTGACCAGATAGGGATTGACAACTGTGGTCGAGCAACAGTCCCACATGTAAGCAATCAATACAGGTCAAGGTTGTTGCATCCTCTACTGGGGGTCAGTATGAGCCAGTCCAGGGCATTGGAACTGATGAATTCCATGAAGCGTTGGGCCAGTGTACTGGTGCTTGACTACTTTCCCCAGGTGATGGAGGGGTAGTTGAAGTCTCCTCCTATGTCAGTGTTGGGTTGAGCCTTCATAGATGCCAGGGTGTTGTCGAATGTGCATTGACAGTCTAGGGACATAGCTGGGGACTGATAGCAGGCTATGGTGTGGATTGCACTATCCTCCAAAGTCAGTTTTACTGGAAGTACCTCCAATGCATTATGCTGGGATACTAGTCTGGAGGTGTGCATATCCATTATGGATATGGAGACAACACCACCTGTAGAGGTGGGGTCCATGTTTTGGTGCTGACAGCTGTGGAATGCATCATAGTCTGTTAGTGCAGGGCTGCTATCTGCTGCTTTGAGCCACCTCTCCATTACAGCACAAATGTCAATGTCCTCTACTCTGAGGAGTTCTTTGGGTGACTGCATCTTGGCAATTAGATGTCTACTGTTAAACAGCATGACCCTCAGATTGCATACATGTCTAGCTGTTATGGTGGTAATTTGATTTGGAACACTGCCTAATAAGGCACTATAGGGGTGGCAAGACACTTACCCTGTACCTGGAAACCCAGGGATGACAGATTTAGTACATCTCTGGCAAGGCATTGAGGTCTATCAATGGTGTTATCCCAAGCAGAGAGATACTGGATCCCCTGAGAATGACACACAATACGTAAGCCAATGTTGCAGTCAATTATCTGTTGAAAGCACAGCAGCATCATTCTGGGTGACGGCAGTATACTGCTAAAGGCTACTGTCACACCAGCCTGGACACATTATCCGAGTGTTCAACCATGTCTTTTGTCATATATAGCCAGGGAGGTGAGTCTCAGGTCATTCACACCCACATGGATGATGACAGAGTGATACTTGTAGCTGTTGTGGAGTGACCTGACTGGGGGTGTCATGTGTTGGATGCAGTCACGTGATAGACACTTGGCTGTTACCTCCTCCTTAATCAACATAGGGAGTGGGACATTTGTGTGCTGCACTACTGAGTCACCCATGATCACTGTATTGTGCAAGGTGGTCAGACTTAGGAGCATATGTTGAGGGGCACACTGAATGTGTAGGTGACATATGTGTCCTTTGGCATGTGCTATTTCGTGGTGTCTGAGTGGGTGTTTGTTTTGCTGGTCTGTGCTGTTTGTGTAAATGTCCATTGAGTGCCTCTGTGAAGGTGGGTATGTGGCTTTTCAGTGTATGTCAAGGCTGTCATAGTGGGCATTGTGGCAAGCTATGTGGTCCACATGGTGTGGTGCAGGTGTTGATCTCATCCTCTTGACCAGTTAGTCCAGTCTTTGCTGGAGAGTGCATATTTCTACATTTGGTGATATAGGGGTAAGTCTCACTGGTCTGAGTGTTTGGAATTTAGAGGAGAGGGTTGTCTGTGTACATGAGGCAGTTGCAACAGTGCCTCAGAATGGACAAGTGCACCAGGTTAATGGGTGAAAGCACAGAAAACTGCACTTCAATCATGCCAGGAGGGGTGGTCATAAGTAGTAAGTACTGGGGCTAATTCCATGATGAATGAGTACTGCTGATGGCTCCCAGGTGTGATACATTTATTGATACAATAACCTGTTGAATTGCAAAGCTATAATGCTATTTGAAGTGCAGGACAGAAAGAACTAGCAAGATGTATGGGAGAAACTGAAGGCAGACTTCCTTCCACCTGTAATGCTTTACCTCAGCTGTGTAGTTATCATCACCTTTGGCCAGTTTAAGTCCAGTAAGCTCTGTAGTGCATGCAGTAACTGCGTAACACTATAGTACAAATAACTGGATAGGCAGGTGTTCTAATCTCAATACTGGGAACTGTGTGTGTGTGTGTGTGTGTGTGTGTGTGTGTGTGTGTGTGTGTGTGTGTGTGTGCATGTGTGTGTGTGCGTGCGTGTGTGTGTGTGTGTGTGTGTGTGTGTGTGTGTGTGTGTGTGTGTGTGTGTGTGTGTGTGTGTGTGTGCGTATTGGATACTGTGTGACTTATACTATTTTGATTTGTGTACCACCCATTACACTTCCCCCACCCTATTTTACTACTGCTGTTGTTGTCCATTGTGTGTGTGCCACCCACATACAGCAAGTGGGGCTTTGCACACTGGTGTATTGTGATGGGTGGCCCAAACTTGGCAAAGAGCTCCTCATTTGGTGTCAGTGGAGGCTGCATGGCTGGTCTCCCACCTGTGGTTGTGGGGTCCCCGGCCATGACAGCAGCCCTTTGCCAGGCATGATGCATGAGGGTTGTGGCATGATGATGGACAGGGTCATCCTACAGAGTGGTCCTCTCCCACAGATGTTGCTCACTTTGGCCCAACAGTACCGTGTGGTTCTGTATTATGGCTTCCATTACCTGGTTGCATTCCGCTGGTGAAAAGATCTCCCACCGATGATGTAGGTTGCACCTGGTAGATACAAACAGGGAAACACATCTCAGGACGCTATACATTTGGCAACAGTATGTCCACTACCTGCACATGTACCTTGAATACCAGTAGCCAACACTCACAACCAATCCAGTAGCCAACACTCACAACCACACCATACCCCTGAAATCTATCAGCACAGTATCAGCTTGCATTGCACTCCTGGTTCTGATGAGTTATTGCCCACAATGAGGGCAAGTTGTTTGCATAATCCATCATTCCTCATTTAGGCCTGTGTAAATGGATGACATTAGCCATCTTCCATGCTGATGGTGTGTGGATGGTGTTGCGGCTTGGTGTGACTACAGTGTGTAATGCAGTGGGGAGCACATGTCTGAGTTCATGTAGGATGCAGACAGGGATGATATGATGTCCCATGGATAATTACATTTGTTGCCTTTCAGTAGGCAATATATACCTGCTCACTGGTGATGAGGGGAGAGGTGTGGGTGCAGTACATATCCACCTATAGTGATGCTGAGCCAGGGGGAGGTGTTTGCCCCCTATCTGCATCAGGTTGCCTGTATCTATGTTGTGTGTATGTGATCTGATTGGCCACCATTACAGGTTGGGTTGGTATGTTGCCTCCAAGATTGCAGACATATGGGAAAATGGCCTTGTGATTGTCCCTGGTGGATGTCTCCAATTTGTAATCATAGTTGGCCTTACAGTAATTCACCTGTGACCTTATATGTTTGTTCAGACAATGGCTGACTTGATGCCAGGTTGGTTCCTGCCCCTACTTTTCCCTGTACAGCCATTATAGGGATCAAGTCTGTGGTTTGTGTAATGCTGCTGTCCACAAAGGGGATTACTGTATGTTGGTGGAGGCAGTATGACAATTAAGTTATTGCTGGGCCTATACAGCCATGTATGTGTTCAATCTGTTGTTTGTAGTGGCCATGGCCACAAAGTCATAACACAGTTGGATACCTCTCCAATTTAATAATGATAATCATGCTTACTGTACCAACCATGGCTGCGTCAGGGCAATGCAAGAACCAGTAGCTGTAGAAATGTCACTCTTTTGGGTGCACAGTAACTAAGATTATACACGTGTACAACATGTACAGCTGTTTTACCTGACATTTTGCATCCCATGTCTGTTTTCATGGGGTGGACACATACACCTACTCATACGGATGTGTTCATAGCTAACACTGCACATACATGTCTGTTCTGTGTCAGTATGGCACATGTCATCCCTCTCAACCAGTTACAGCAGGCCATCTGTAGGATGCCATGCATACATGGGTGCAATGCGACAAAATCAGTGACAGTGTCTCAGTATTGCTGTAACATACTTGAGTCATTCAATAACACAGCAGCCTTTGCACTGACAGGCATCCCCTGGAGGATGTCCAACAGTCATATGGCAGGAAGAGAGGGAAAAAGGCTAGGAGTGTGGTATTGTGGGTAAGAATTGTTAATGTTGGCAGTATGAGTGGTATAGGGACCAGGCTAGCTGATATGATGACCAGGGGATGGTTGACATATTGTGTGTGTGCAAGAGACCACATGGAAAAGGATTATGGCTGGGTGTATGGTAGGCAGGTCACAGTTGTGCTATCAAGGTGTGGACTGGATGTGGAAGGGGGTAGGGCTTCTGCTGAAGGAACATTATGTCAAGAGTGTTTTTGGAGGATGACATACGTGTCTGATAGAGTGATGTTTCTGAAGCTGTAAGCTGATGGTGTAATGATGACTGTTGTTGGTGCATATGCTATGCAAGTTGGTTGTGCGATGGATGAGAAAGAGAAATGTGATGGCAGTTGGATGATGTGGTGATGACTGTACCCAAGGGTGACAGACTGGTCATTGCAGCAAATATCAATGGGCATGTTGGTGAAGGGAACAGAGGGGATGGGGAATTGATGGGTATGTATGGCGTTAAAAGGAGTGGAGATTGTGAGATGGTAGTGGATTTTGCAAAAAGGATGGACATGGCTTTGGTGAATATGCACTATAACACGCGGGAGGAGCATAGGGTGACATACAAGAGTAGAATAAGATGCACACAGGTGGAATATATCTAATGTAGGAGGGTCGGTTTGATGGAAATCGGAGACTGTAAAGTGGGGACAGGGGAAAGTATATTTATGCAGCAGAGATTGTTGGTATGTGAGATGATGTTGGTGATCGAGATGAGGAGGAGTGTGGGGGCAGCAGCAAGGATCAAATGGTGTGAATTGGAAAAGTGTACTTGCGAGGTGGAGTTCAGGGAAGAGTTGAGAGAGGCACTGGGTGGCAGTGACAATTTAACAAATATCTGGTTAAATACAGCAGAGCTGGTAATTGAGACAGCTAGGCAGGTGCTTCATGTGATATGTGGATAGAGGAAGCAGTACAAGGACACCTGTCAGTGGATTGAGGAAGTACTAGACAGTATACAGAGACAGACATTGGGGAAGAAGGAGTGGGATTGTCAGAGAGATGATTAAAGGAGGCAGGAGTATGAGGAGATGATGTGCATGGCAAAGAGAGAGGTGGCAAAGGCTGAGGATGGGCATATGAAGAGTTCAATGACAGGTTGGACACTAAGGAGGGATGAAATGAATTGCACCAATTGGCTGGACAGATGCACTGACCTAGGAAAAATGTGCAGCAAATAAGGGTGATAAAGGATGATGAGGTATATGTACTCACAAGCAAGGAGAGTGTATTGAGCACATGGACAGTGTACTTTGAGAGGCTGATGAATGAAGAGAATGAGACAGAGAAGGTTGGATTATGTAGGTATGGTGAATCAGGAAGTGCAATGGCTTAACAAGGAAGATGTAAGGATAGCTATGGAGAGGATGAATACTGGCAAGCCTGTTGGTCCACATTACACACCTGTGGAAGCATGGGGATTGTTTAGGGGAAATGGCAGTGGTGTGTTAGCCAGACTGTTTATTGATATGTTGGGAAGTGTGTGGCTGCATGAGGAGTGGAGAGAAAGTGCGTGGGTATGGTGTTAAGAAAGAGGTTGATGTGCAGAGCTGTAATAACTACAGAGGGATAACACTGACCAGTCACAGCATGAAGTTATGGGTAAGAGTAGTGGAAGCTAGGTTATACAGGGAGGTGAGGAGTACTGGTCAGCAGTATGGTGTCATGCATGGAAAGGGCACTACCGATGTGATGTTTGCTCTGAGACTGTTACTGGTGGAATACAGAGAATGTCAGGAGTTGCTGTGTGTCTCTCTGTACGTACAGAAAGCATATGGCAGGGTGCCTAGACAGGAGTTGTGGTATTGTATGATAAAGTTATGAGTGGAAGAGATATATGTAAGAGTGGTACAGGATATGTAAAAGGGTGGTGTGACAGCATAGAGGTCTGCATTGGGATTGACAGATGTGTTTAAGGTGGAGGTGGGATGACATCAGGGATCAGCTGTGAGCCCTTTCTGATTTGCAGTGGTGTTGGACAAGTTGACAGACAAGGTCATATGGGAGTCCCCATTGACTATGTTGTTTGCAGATGACATTGTGATCTGTATTGAGAGTAGGGAACAGCTTTTGGAGACCCTGGAGAGGTGGACATATGCTCTAGGGAGGACAGGAATTAAGGTCAACAGCACTTGGACAGAATATCTGTTTGTGAGTGAGAGGGAGGGTAGTGGAATGCTGAGGATGCATGGAGTAAAGTTGGCAAAGGTGGATGTGTTCAAATGATTGGGTTCAACATTTCAGAGTAAAGACTGCTATGGAGGACAGGCACAGAAGAGAGTACAGCAGGATGGAGAGAGTGGAGAAGAGTGTCAGGAGTGATATGTGACAGACGAGTACCAGTAAACATGATATGTAAGGTCTACAAGAGAGTAGTGAGACCACCTATGTTATATGGGTTGGAGACAGTGGCATTGACAAAAAGGCAGGGGTCAGAGCTGCGCAAGGCAGAGTTACAGATGTTATCTTTTGCACTGGGTGTGACACAGGTGCACAGGTTTAGCAATGTGTATATGACAGGCTCAGGTCATGTTGGATGGATATGAGACACTGTTGGAGAGGCAGCATTACATCAGTTTGGACATGTGCTAAGGAGGGGTGTTGAGTATATTGTGAAAAGGATGGTAAGGATGCAGCTGCCAGGTAAGAGGAAGAGAAGGAAGGCTTCAGATAAGGTTTCTGGATATGGTGAGTGAGAACATGCAGGTGGTTGATGTGAGAGAGCAAGATTTAGAGGATGGGCAGAAATGGCAACAGATGATCCACTGTGGCAATCCTGAATGGGAAAAGCCAGCGGACAATTAAGGGGGGTGTTGTAATGTTAGTCTTCACAGATCTGGCAGGCATTTGACTGACATAACACAACTCTATGGGTAAATGACTACAAATATGAGGCACACATATGGTTAGTGGGCAGAACACTGGACAGTTGAATGGTATGAGCTCAGTATATAGCATGCAGTTCAACACACACATCTGCAGCAGTATTTTACTCACCACATGCTCTGTATAGTTGTCTTACATTTACAAGACAATGTGTACCATAGATATATGCACAGGCAACATATGGATATGTACAACATCCCAGTAGCTGGCCTAGTCACTACAGACAGAGCCACATGCTATGGCCATCAGTGCTGTTCAGCAGTACATCAGTACAGCAAGTCTTCTTGAGGCATATGCTTTCAAACCTCCATCTTCCCTTATTACAGACCACCTACTGCATTCAATTACATGCTTACTTGCTTCACATACCTTTTTTTCTGGATATGTCACAGATATATCCTTTCTTATTCTTTTTTCTCACACTACTTCAGTTTTGCACTGATGGACTGTCTATGACAGAGGTGGTTTGAATAGATGGCAGCTTGTCTTTTGTAGGTAATGCTCTTGACCATGTGATGGCCTGAGTACCAACTGGTGTTCCCCACTTGCTGATTGCATGCAGAGCAGCTGTGTAGTTATTCCAATAGCCAATATCATGGCAACACACTCCTAGAATTGTGTACTCCATGTGGGCATTGGCCCTTTCCCTTACCTGTGAGGAAGAGATCCTGGAGGTGTGTGAGCTAATACCTCTTAGAACAAGACCTGTGGAGACAAGCCAACTAAATGGTGGAAAAGATTTAAGACCTAGGGGCAGAATGTGAGTATTGCTGTTATATGTTTTGAATACTACTTGTTTAACAGGGTTTGTCTGAACATGCTACTTCTGCATGGGTTTCAGTCTGACAAAGTTCTGTGTCTGCATAGTTCTTAACTGTAGGGCTATCTACACAATGGCCAGAGGTTTGTCCTTTATGTTTGGTCTGTTCCCCAGACAAGTGTTGTCCTTGGCAAATCAGTAGCATACTCTGGTGACTGCAGTCAGTACATGCCAACAACCATTTGTGTTTCAGACTTTATATCCCTCAGAAAAGTTATGTTATAATAAACCCCGTAACACCAGCAATTTTCTCAGCGTATAACAGCAATATTTCAAGTATGGCCATGTTTTTGGGCCTCAGTCCCAAATTATCTCAGGCTTGGTGCAGATGCCATACAGTAGGAGGTTGATAGGCAGGATCTACCATTATTATGTTCTGTCATTCCTGCTGAGGGGAAAGGGTGGACAACATGTGGCACTGCGTACATTCAAGACATTGGTGTGTGGAGAATGCTCTTAGATGCCCTTGGAACATATTTTATGTGGGGGAGAGTAAGAAGTGTTTTAAAACTAGCCTGTTAGAACAAGTGACAGATATTACTGATGAGGAAGAACACAGTGCTATAGCTGTACATTTCAATAATTCCCACCATGGGGTTAGTAGTCCTGAAAGAAGAATTGTTGTGTACAGAATCGGTTTAAATTCTTAAATGTGATACTTTATCTCCTAGGGGGTTGAATGTGTAGTGTAATTGGAGGCTGTGTGTATACATGTAATTAAGTTTGTAACTATGCACATTTGTTTTGTATTTAATATGTGAGATGGATGGTAAAGTTGTTTCTGAAGAAGTTCACTGGTCATTAAACGTGAATGAAAGCGCTAAAAAACAACTTGGTGTCTCTTATTGTGCTGGTGTTCTGCTACTGCATTTGTAGAACTTATTAGTTACTTGGTTATTTCTTTCTTTATGTAATTAAGTTTAGTGGGTTACAAGGTACTGCTTTGGAAAAAGTCTGTTTCTCAGTTTGGTCAAACAGTCATAAAAGAACAATTGTTATGTACAGAATCAATGTATGTTTTTAAATGTGATATTTTATCTCCTAGGGGTTGACTGAGGAGTGTATTTGGAGGCTGTGTATTTAAATGTACTTATGTGTTAATTGCTTCTTCTAATTAAGGCAAGCATTTCTTGTAATATGTTACTCTGAAGGCTTTAGCAAAGACATCAAAGTAAAATGAACTTGTGTGAATTACTGGCTGTTTGTATTTTGGTTTACTATCTTCACTCGTAGTTGTGTTGCTAAGAGGTCACTGTATATATCTGGCCATTGTGTACGGCCTATTATGGTTTTGTAGTAGTGTACTCTTCACATATTATTTGGACTGGGGGGAGGGCAGATGTGAGTGTCATGGGTCCTTTCATATCCAGCTGTGCATGCTACCCCAGTTATGGGTGGTCTATCAGCAGCATATGTTTGTATGTGCATTTAGAGACATATATATATATATATATATATATATATATATATATATATATATATATATATATATATATATATATATATATATATATATACACAAATATATCTACATGTCAGTATTTCTTGGTAAATATCTGTATATTGTTAGACATATATATGTATCTTCACACATATCTATCTCTCTATATGTGTAAATGTTTTTTTCATGTATATATTTGTAGATAATCATTCCTGATTGCACAGTTGTGTATTTCCAATTGTAAACTGACTGTACTTCATGATATGTTGTAAAAAAACATCCTACTATCTTACAGTTAAGATGGCCTAGTAGTAAATTGCTGTGACTATAGTGTATAGCATCCTTGGTTCAAGACTGATCATGGCTGATTATTTTGTTGCTGGCCAGAAGAAGGGCTACTGGATATAGAGTAATTAAGGCACTTTTAAGCAGTTGTAAGCGGGTTTGCGTGGGTTTGCACGGAGCTAAGTGATGCTTATGTCCGCTTACGTCAGCTTAGCTTCTCTTATGTCCACTTAAACCTGCGCTAATTTTAAATAAAGAAAAGCAAAAAGGGAGGCATATGACTTATAAATATCTTTCCAATTCATAAAAATTAATTTACAACTGCTTCCATACATAAAATATATTGTCCAGAGCTGGGATTTGTGCTGTGCATGTCTTGCACGCTAAACCGGAGCTCTAACTACTATGCTACAGCAACAAAGAGGGCTTTACCTTCACAATTCTGACTTTCAAACAGCATATAAGCTGGGCTGAGCAAAGCCCCGCTGCTTGCAAACCCACTGCGCTCTGCTTAAACTTTCTTTTTTGTTGTAAAAGAAAATGATAAACTAAATATGAAATGTTTACATATATTTATCAGCAGGTTGAATGCATGTGGGGCAGGGATCTGGCCATTCCAGGGACAGTCATGTACTGTGCGGGCTGCTACATAGGGATTGTATACTTTTTTTTTTTTCTTATTTCAGTGTCCACAGGCACTAACATGCTCAGTTTTACATTTCAGTGTTCTCGGACACTGAAATAATGCATGATATTAGTGTCAGGCTCGGATATTATGCTACTGTCTTGTTTTAACGTGCCATATGGCACTTTCTGAGTGCAGGGTGTGTGTTTAAGTGTCCATGCAGGACTTATACACGCGCCCCCTGCACTCGTACTCAGATCATGTAGGTGTAGGAATACAGCAGCGTGACCTCATTAATATGTAGGGCACGCTGCTGCTGTATTCCTACACAGAACAGTCCGTGCGAGAATAGACTATTCTTACATGGACTGTTCATTAATTTGGGGGATTGTATTAGTTTAGGATACATGCAATGGTGTGAATGCAAAGTGAGTAGGTCTACTGACCTATCTACATATAGTTTATTTAAGCATATGAATCTTTGTGTGATTTCATTTATGTATGCTGTCTACACAGCAATGATGTAGAATTCTGATCTGTCATGTTTTTGGCTTTCCTGCATATTTTTGATAACCAGTACACTATGGCTTTGAGCCAATTTGATCACAACCTGTAATGTTATTTAAAATGAAAGGGGAAATTTAACTAGGCTGGGTCATAGAAGTAGCAGATGAGATCAATGTCCATGCAACAGACAGAGACATTTACAGCTTATCTATCATAAAAATATTTTGCTAACAGTCAGCAAAAAACTATTTTTCTATAAGCAACTGGATTGTTCTTTTATGATATCACTGCATAAGTTCTGTGACTGCATTAGTCATACACACACACACACACACACACACACACACACACACACACACACACACACACACACACACACACACACACACACACACTCCCTTTCAGTTTCCTTACCTTTCATGCTCGCGTTTCGCCAGCCTGGTCATGAATATAAAATCCTCCTTTCAGAAATAGACCAGCCATCTAAGACCTTTCTGTTCAACCCTTCTAAATCCTTTCCGTTCCCGCTCGCAAAAACGGATGCGAAAACTAAAAAAAAAAAATGTTCTCTCGGAGTGCCGTTCCCACTCACAAAAGCATTTGAACAGCAAGGTGAGCCCCATCCAGAAATGCATGCTCCTGTAGCTCAATTCTGATAAGCTGGTAGCTCTGATGGAGCTGATGTCATCGCACATGTGATGACATCAGCTCACAAAGCACAAAACCTAAAAAACAAAGAAAAAAATCGGAACTGAAGGGGTGCCACTCAGGAATCATGGCACCCCATTATTTGGACCCCAAAACTTGGTAAAAAACGAGTAATTTGGGACGGTTGGGAGGTATGATCATATATATATATATATATATATATATATATATATATATATATATATATATATATATACATATATACACATATATATATATATATGTATATATATATATATATATATATATGCACACACACACACACACACACACACACACACACACACACACACACACACACACACACACACACAACACAACACAAATATATGCCCTTGTTTCCATTTGCCTTCCTCCTGTTTGTCCCAAATCTTCTTCACCAGATTATCTTCTGCTTTTCTGCACGTGCCCAAACCACTGTAATCTGTTGTCACACTTATATCCTCATTTCTTCATTTCTGCCGCTGTGTGCATCCTCTTATGCATTTCAGGCACTTTATTTCCATCACCTCTAACTTTCTGATGTGCTCTGCCTTTATTGCCCAGGTTTCTATATCATGCAGTAGTACTAGTTGCACCACTGTCTTGTACACCTTAGTTTTCGGCTTCTTTGGCATTCTTCTGTCATACACTACCCCCGATAATCTGTGACAGTTCGCTGCAGCCCTTCTGATTCTAACTTTGCTCTCCTTATTCAGACTTCCCTTCTCTCAATCACTCCTCCCAGATACTTGAAAATGATAACCTGTTCCACTACTTTCTCTTCTACCTCCTTTCTCAGCTTATTCTGAGTTCTTCCATTTGCTTGCTCTTGCAAATATCTTACCTGTGTTCAGTTTCATCTCACATGCATGCAGTTTTGCATTCCATTCCCCTATTCTTTGCTGAACTTCTTGCTCAATTTTTCTGAAATGCCACATCTTCTGCATACACTGCTTTGTTGCTCCCTCCATTTTGACCTGTTTACTAATTTAGACCATGACCAGTAAGAACAGCAGTGAGCTCAGAGCTGAACCCTGATGAACACCTACTTCCAGTGGGAACCCCTCTGTGAGACCGCATACTGTTCGCACTTAAGTCATTAGGTCATTGTACATAGCCAGCACTAATTCTACCAGTGTTTCTGGGACTTCAGACCACCACAGGACTGCCCAGTTCAGCTTTCTTGGGACCTTATATGCTTTCTTCAAGTCTAGGAATGCCCAATTGGACTCTTTCCTCATCTCTAGCTTCTTCTCAACAATCTGCCTCACTGCAGACATTGGGTTAGTTGTGCTGCATCCTGATCTGAATCCAAACTGTTAATTTCCCATCTTACTTTTTAGCACCCTCTACGGGACTTTCATGCAGTGTGACAGGAGTTTGATACCTCTATACTGCCCACAACTGTGAATGTCTACTTTGTTCTTGTACACCGGCACTAGTAGCTTAATTTTCAGTCATCTGAGATATATGCCTTTCTCGCCATGCTACTATGAGTACGCTTAGGTGCCATTTCTCCACTATCTTACCCAGCATTATCATATCTGCTGTGACCTCATCTGAGCCTGCTGATTTCCCTGACTTCATTTTCCTTAGTGCTGGTCTTACTTCTTCTAGGGTGGGTCCTCCTCTTCTCTCATCATAAGCTGTGTCTGGGGCAGTACAGCTTCTGAAGGATTTTCTTCATTTAGAAGCTGCTGGAATTACTCCTTCCACCTGCCTTTGATGTCCTGTGGGCTGGTGAGCAGGTTGTTGCGGCATCCCTTATAAAGTGTGTCTGACCATCTTCTTTATCTTTCTGTCTTTGCTTTCCAACCTGATAGAGTTTCTTTGTGGCATTTTGTGCCATTTACTGAGTCACTTTTCAGAAGCTAGTATAGTGCCTCTGATGCCTTTTCGTTTGCTATTGCAACTCCTGTCTTAGCCACTTTGTTACTCAACCAGTATTCCTTTTTAGCCTGGTCTGTCTTTTCTATCACACTTTTTTCTGCACTCCCTTTTTCAAATGCATTTTTAATGAATGTGTTTCAAGGGAACAGAAGTTTAATGCTGCTCATGCTAAGTCTGTTGTCAATGTGAGATGTTTGCTTAGTAAATGGCCATTAGTGTTTGTGTGTTTATACATTTGTACTCTAAACAACTTAAATAACATTTTTAAAATAAATCTGAATCTATATACACATTCTAAAAGCAAACAAGAAAATAGTATGGACACTGACATGTTTGAAAATGTTTATGGTAAATTGGGAGAGACAGACAGGTTATGGCACAGTGGAATGGCTGTGTGTGTGTGGGGGGACTGGGGCTGGCCCATTACTCTGCCTTGGGCCCTATTTGACCATGATCCAGCTCTGACTGTATGTGTGCAGCTTTTGTCTTTAAAGCAGATAATATGAAGAATAGACTGTAGTCTAGTTGAGAGATGAAGATGCCTTTATGGGTGGCTTATCTGGATGCTTTTCATAGAAATGGGGACAGTCTGTTGGCCCAGAATAGCAGTGAGTTAACCTTTATCCAGGTTTTGTTAAGCTAGAGAGTGAAGCTGAGAGAGTAGTTTAGTCATATGCCCATGTATTTGAAAGTGCTAGTGTTTTCTAACACATTGTTATTCTGATCAGATATTTGTAGCTGAGAATGAGTTTTATGGAGATTCTGTTCATATCTTTAAACCTCTTACTACAAGATATCTAGACAAAGCCAGAAATATCGGAGCGGGGGGGACAAACACCCAGAAATAGTGACAATGTTTAAATATTGCTCTTAACAAATTAGAAAGTTGCTAGAATAACAGGTTTTGTATTGGCATGCATTTTTCTGAAGGATATGAAGCCTGAAACTCAAATGTATTTTATTTTTATTGACTTCAATCCCCAATGATTTGCCAGAAGACCACAGATTTTATATGGAATAGTCTAAAAATATGAAGCAAAAATCTGGGCACTCTGTGAAAATCTGGACAGATGAGAGCTATGATTCAGTTTTGTCCCCAGAAACTTTTTTTGTATTGGATGTGTTACACAATAACTTTTTGTTCTTAATTCATTTTATAAGGGAGATAAAATCAGCCTGAAGTTTTTTTTTTTGGAGTGCTGGGAGAGCCTGATCTAACTGGAATAGAAGCCATGTCATCTGCATAAAGCAGAAGAGGAAAGTGAGGGGTTTCAAGGGGGAGTTTATTGACAAAGATGGAGAATAGGAAGAGGGCAAGGATAAAGCTTTGTGGGGCACCTTTTTTTTTAGAATAGCTGATGTAGAGAGAGTAAGAACTGGATTATGTCAGTAAAATGTCATTTAGACAGATAGTGCTAGAGCCATCATATTGGGAGTATAATATGAGGGGCCAAACAAGGTTCAATCCTAGGCCTTAAGTTATTCGCATTGTTTATTAAAGTCCTACCGTGGGATCTGTCTCAGATCAGCTGTGTAATGTATGCAGATGATGTTATCATGGCTAGGCCCAACAAAAGGTCATCCATTCTGTACCATCAACCACAAAAGGATTTTGAAGGTAAATGGAAGTGACTTTGTTAAAAAAATAAGCTGTCATTCAATTTGCAAAAAATATAAATAAATAAAACAGTGATTTGGCACCTCTAGAAAACTGAGTAACATAACTAATTTCAGCATTACAGCCATTCGGGGCACCCCTCTTGCTATTACTACTCAGCGGGTTATCTAGGACTAATCTTAGACCAAAAAGACCAAAACCTATAGTTTCATCAACACACAGTCATGTAGGTCAGCATGTTAATAACTCAGTGTAAAGTCTCATACAAAATATCTAACTTGTTAACATAGCCGGCCTTAGGCATAGGCCAACTAGGCGGGCACCTAAGTGCCGCTCTAGCAGGGGAGCTTTTCCAGTATTTATGTGGTGTAGGTAGACCAGGATGGGGGCACTAGGTGGTGTGGGGGGGCACCGTGGAGCCCTTTTGCCTAGGACACCAGTTGAACTAAAGCCGCTCCTGCTTGTTAAGCGCTGAGGCTAAGCGAGCCATTGCCATAAATGTGCACCTCTTCAGTTTACAATACTGCCTGCCTTTAGTTGCACTTCTCTCTGCACACAGTACTGAGTTCAGTCAGTTATCTGAGAATAAAATACTTAGATTCATACACCCAGCTAACACACATGGACTTCACTTGGCTATTCTCAGCTCCGACATTTGGTTACATGTTACAGTTAGAGATACTTTATTACTCACTACGATCATCTACAAAATATTAAATGATGGCTACTGTCCACTACTCCTCAGCAGGTTACAGTTTAAATATCAGTCCTGTGTATTCAATTACCCAGGCCCACATTTACTCTTGGTATGTGCGAAAGAGCTTTTTTCCAAAACAGTTACAGCTGTATGGAACAATTTCATAGGGAATATTAGGAATTTAGACCAGTTACTGACTTTCAAAAAAGCAGTCAGCAACCATCTGTTCAAAGAAACATAAATACAAGTGCTGTTGAGACATGGACTAATACAATGGTACTCTAGTTCTTAGGTTCTCCTGCCCTGGTAGTTCCATTCTGAAGTGCACAGGCACAGTCTGTTTGTTACTATTTTAGGACAACAAGAGTGATACAAATATAATTATCCCTATTTTTTTTTTGCACAGCTGTGCAATATTCACAAACTAATTTCTAGTCTATTACATTGTAGTAACATCTAACAGCAACGAGTTGTGCAATATGTTTGCATACAATTCTGTATTTATAATAGAATTGTAATCGTTTACTTCATATATTTAAGCATGAGTAATGCATATATTCTTGTAAATGTTGTTTAATGTTTTACTTCTTTACTGTCTCCCCTTAGCTATATTTTATACTTGCAATCTTTGTCCATTGCCATAATGGCAGCATTTTTCTTGTATTCCTAAATGCATTTCTTACTTGTTATTGGCTTTAGCAGTGAGGCTTGGGTTATGGCTGATAGGGTCCCCAGATCAATTCACTTAATCAGTTAACAAACTATAAATAAGCAAATAAGTAAAGAAATTCATGTAAGAAATTCTCATGAACTGTTTCTTGTCAAAAGAACCACAGTACCTGCAAGACAAGATGATATTGTAAGTACTTTCATCAGCTCCAAAGTCTTGATTAAGCCCTACCTTGTAGATCATGCACCCATTCAAATGTTGGCAGTGGTTTTGCTCTTTGCCTCTGACATACTAAAGCATTACTGTTTGCTCTTTATGCTATTTGACAGCTGTGTTGGCTGTGATGACTTAAAACAGCTGTATACACTTCTGACAACACGTGTCTATATGCTAAAAAGTTATCCAGTGGATAGCAGGCTTATGAAAATATCACCATTCATACCTTTATACACATAAAGAATGAACTGTATTTATAAAAATCAGAATATACTATGTATGTCGTCTTGTAAATATTAGGCAGAAGATAAGTAACTTAGGATCATAGGATCATAGCAAGTTAATATGCTACTGGTCCTGAGGCCCTTATAAGCCTAGCCAATAAATTAGTCCATGTTCCCACAAGTCAGCACCCAATGCCCCTGTCCAGCAGGGACACAGGTGGAATCCCAGGGGTGTATTTTCTATTTCCAATGCAGTCATCCAGGTTCCTCTAAAAGAGGGATAATGAAGTACGCTGCTTGACGTGGAGAGGGAGTCTATTCCACAGATGGGGGAGTCTCTGGAAGACAAATCTGTCCCACCAACAGGTTTTAATGATGTTGCAAATTTTCTGTGTGGGTCACTTGAATGGAGTTTGGCTTGTGGATATGCAGCAGTTTCATCAAGGTGGGCTCAGAGATTTCTCTGTATGCCAGACCTAGATCACCTCTGAAGAGTCTGTATGAGATGGGAGTAGAGGGACAGGGCTTTTAGCTTATCCGTGTATGATAGGTTTTTTAAGCTCTGGATTCTCCTGGTCAGGAACCTCTGTGGTCTCTACAGCTGCTGCATCTGCTTCATGAGGTACATGCCGAAAGGAGTGTTATACTAAATGATGGGCTTCATAAGGGAGGAATACAGGGAAGTTATGACTTCCTTTTTCCTAGAAGAAATACCCTTACTAATGAGATGAGCCATGTAGAAAGCTCTCCATACAATGGAGGCAATATGGTGGTAAATGTTTCTGTCAATTTGGGTACACAGGTCCCTCACAACTGCTTGCATGCTTAGGATGTTGTTATTAATGTGGTAATTTGTGGAGATGTCACTCTCCCCAAAGGGGATGATGCATTTTTTGGCATTTAGTTTGAGGCTGTGTTTCTGGCACCAATCATTTGTCTGGGTGAAACCCTCTTGTAGTATGTCTACATCACTAGTGGAGTTGTTGCCAGCACCCAGCTTGCAGTCATCTGCAAACTTGGTCAGCCATAGACCTCTGGTTTTGGCTTGCACCTAAGAGAAGTATATCCCAAACAGCAGGGGCCCTAAGAACAGTCCCTGGGGTACGCTGCTCGTTACGGGTCTACTACTTGAGGTAGCTTCCCCTATTTTGACTGAGTGAGATCTATCAATGAGCCAGTTAGCTTACCCATCTGGTCATATATGAATTTACGCCGAGCTGGGGTAGTTTATGTATTATGCATGAGTGGGGAATAGTGTTGAAGACCTTATTCATCTGTTCTGAGCAGATTTGGGTGTTTCCCCTTAGACTGCAGATGTATGTGAAGAAGGCCTTATGATTGTTTTTAGTAGATGTGGCCAATTTGGACTTGAGGTTAGCTTTGGAAGACTTCACTAATACCGTCATTTCCCTGTTTAGGCCAAGGAGAGATTGTTTCTAATTTGGCACTTGTTCCTTCTTGGTCCTGGACAGCAATTTTTTCCTTTGTTGTAGAGTTTCTTTATAGCTGATGTCCACCAGACAGGTTTACGTTCCTTGAGAATGAGGATTTTTTCCTATTAGGTATTGCTGAATCCATGCATTTATATAAATGGTTGTATAATACTTTGGTGTAAGTTTGAACTTTAGTGCCAGTTCCTACTGTTGGGGAGGGGGCTCTGAAGCTGTTTAGACCTTCAATCAGGAGGTTGGCATCAGCTTTGGAGAAGTTTTTTAGTTTAACCCTTGCTGGGGGGGTCAGGGGAGATGGTGACTTCGAAGGTCACCGCTTTTTGATCTGATCTTACCGGGGATGATGCCACTGCAGAGATGCTGCAGTGGTTTCCTATGTTGGTTAGTACCAAGTCCAAGATGTTGTCACCTCTTGTGGGGGTGTCATTCAGCTGGTCCAAGGCAGTGGCATTAACGAAGTCAAGGAATCTGTCAGCATTTGTGTTCTGGCTCAAGTAGTTCTTCCAATCAATGGTTGGGTAGTTAAAATCACCCAGGATCAGGGTATAGGGTTGAATCTTAATAGAGTTGAGGAGGTCCAGATAGGCGGCATGGGTATCCTGAGTCAACATTGGGGGCCTGTAGCTAACTATGATTTGGATAAGGGTCTTGTCAACTGTACCTGGAGTGTCTCCTGTACGTCATACTGTTTGATCAGTCTGGTGGTGTGTCTGTCTTTAATATATATTGAAACACCACCTCCTTTGGCTTTGCTACCCTCAGTTTGGGGTCTGTATGTATGATAAGGTGAGTAACCAGGTAAGGCCGGGGTGCTCTCCACAGCTTTGAACAAGGATTCTGTGACTGTACAAATGTCAGCATCTTTCAGGGTTAAGAATGCTTGCAATGAGTGTAGTTTCATGTTGAGACCCTTAGCGTTCAGCAGCATGACCATTAAATTGCGTTTAGATGAGATCCTCAAGTTGTAGTTTTGACCTCAAGACATTGCCTAAAACAGACACTATGGGGAGGAAAGAGCCTTTGCCAGGAGCCTGAAGCCCAAGGGAGACAGATGCAGGCCATCCCTGGCAAAGCATTGTGGTCTATCAATCATGTCTTCCCCAGGGTGAGAGGTGCTGGTTCTTTAGAATGACACCAGAAACTAAACCAATTGATCTGATGTTGTCAAACTTCATTCCGTCCGTGACACATGGGTTCAGTTCCAAAACTGGAACCGACTCGGCCATTACTGCAGCTCACTACAGCCAAAAAACTCTCAAGCTTTACCTCTACCCAGAATCCCTCTCTCTCAGTTACCTCTGATCTCATTTGCCGCTTTCCAAAATGGTCACATTTAGCTGATAATCTTGAGCGTTGTGGGATTAGGACACATTTTCTTGTTTTCTCCTCTTGAATTTTCTACAAACCTATTTCTAGCTTTATTCTTACACTTTGTGTGTGTTCTGCATATCATCTTTGATACCCTCTTCCCTTACACTTTTGTGTAATTCCCAACTATCATCATTGATAGTTCTCTCTATTTCTGTCAGCAATCCCTTTCGTGTACAACTTTTGTGTACCTTTCAACTATAATTATTGATAGTCTTTTTTCCCTTTATATCTTAAAAAAAGAGTGAGAGAGAAATCTTATACAGCTATATCTTTTCTCTTTACTCAGGTTGTTTTCTTCACTATCATGGCTGATATGGGTAAGACCCCTTCTGGCTTCAAGAAGTGCCAGAAGTGTGGTCATAAAATTCCCCTCTTCTGACTATCATTCTTTATGTGTGCATTGTCTTGGCTCACTTCATCTCCAAGAAGATTGCAGTATCTGTCATGCCTTCAGCCATAAGGCCCCAGTCGAGAGATGCAATAAGTTGAATTTAAAAGGTCTCCTTTCATCAGCCTTCGGAGAAGCCTTATCCACTGGAAATTAAGCCAAGGCTGATATCTCTTCTTCTTCATCATCTGCTGATAAAACAAAAAGAGAAGCAAATCGGTTTTGACCTCTTTGTTGGTTCCAAAATCCAAAATGTTGAAGAGCTTAGCACTGGCAGTTTCCTCAGTGCTGAAGGCTTCTGCTTTTCATGTTCTAGTGTTGACAACTACAGTTTCGGCACCAATTACAATTATGAGTCCTTTCATATTGGAGGTCCCAGTAAAAGGACTGGACTTTTCATCTCAAATTAAGACTTTGGTGCACAGGACTCATTATTTGCCTTCAACAGATCCCTTTTCAGGGGAGTTACCCAAAGTGTTTTGCAGAGGCCTAAGTCCCCCTCCACTTTATCGGCCTTCTCTACCAAAAGCCTTACTGAATTGGATGTGGAGAGGCTGGTGAATAAGATCTTATGGGCTAGAGCACTTTCAGGCCCCACTTTTGTACCAACCCCTTTGGGAATAGGTACCAAAACCTCTTTTATTCCATTGACTACTCCTCCTCTAACCTCCTTGGAGGTCTTAGAGTCTTCTGTTCTAGTTTTCCCAGCACTGACAGTGTCAACTCCAGTGTTGCTTCCTTCTACTGGAGACCTCCTAGAGAAATAGCTGCCCTGTTGGTTCTGGGGAGCAGGTCTCAACTCCAGGGTTTTTGGAACTGTCCCTGCCCCTTGAGGCTTTGGCTCGAGTCAGTTTTGCTCCAGCTTCAGCCTTGAGGCTTGGTTCTTTGAGTAGGGAGTGACCCCGGTCCCGAGGCAGTCTTTCTCTCTTTCAGGACCCCTTCCCTCTTTAGGGGGACAGCCTTTGAGGCTACACAGAGTGCCCTTCCTCTAGCAGATATTCAGTTGGTGCCTACCTCATCAGAACAGTTCTCCCCTTTAGTTCTAGTTTTTCACTTTTCTCTCCACAGAGACAGCGGGTGCTGAAGACTCAGGTTTCACAGCCACAGGTACTGTCATCATCTGATACCTCCCCAGATTATCCCCCTTAGAAGGTCCCACACAAAAAGAAGTGCAGGAGGAAGCACCAAGATTCCCTCCAGGAATCAGTCATTGAAGATACAGATTTCGATGAGGGGCAGGGGTCCCCACGGTCACCCCCTGAAGATGTCTCCTTTGGAGAAATCTTGAAAATTCTGAAGTAGAGGGGTGGCTGGAAGTCCAAAAACCCTTCCTCTGAGGAGTCTGTCTACCTGCAGGCATTTGGCACCCATCCATGTATCTCTTGGGTAACTCCGTCTGCTGATGAACTTATTCAGCTGATTTCACAGTGGGCATGGAAAGCCCCTGACTCAGTTGAGCCAACCCACAAGAGAACAGACAAGATACTTTTCACACATAAAGACAAACAATTTTGGGCTAAGAGTCTGGCAGTTAATGCTATGGTCATAGTGGCCACCAGTAAGAGGGAACTGTGTGAGCAGAGATCCTCTGTCCATCTGCTCAACAGGGACTCCCAGGCTATGGACACATTTGGGAAGTGGGGTCTACACTTCAACGACCTTCACCATAAGGTCCTTCAACTACTTGGCACATTTCACCAGACTCCAATGGGATCTGTTCAAGGAATTATCAGACACCCTGGCAGGAGCTGTATCTGAGGGAATCCAAGAGAAAGTGCTTCCCAGTTAGCCACCCTGGAGTCTGTGTCCAATTTGTCTGTGAGGCTGATAGCACATACAGCCGAAGGGGTGTCTGGAGCAGCAGGTGCAGGCATAGTCATTAGGAGACATGCCTGAATGTGCCTTTGTGATTTTGCAGAACCGTTCAAGTCTTCTTTCATCAATGCTTCATTGATGGAACATCCGTATTTGGCTCCAAAGTTAAATAAACCTTGTGCAGGTGTGAGAAGGTTGGAAAGACCCTTTCTTCTGTGGGTGTATGTTTTTCCACACCCAAAGGTCCTTTTCCAGGAACCAGAAGAGTGGCGGCAAAATGTGATTAAAAAAATCCCAAGGGCCTTTCCATGACACACTTGGAGGCAGTTCCCTCAGGAGCAGAGGGGGGAACCAGAATGGAAGATGCTGCCCCCATGGCAGAGATGGTCCACAAAAATCAGGGCTTCAGGGATTCCTTCCTAAGCAAGTCCTTTCAGCGCTCCTGAAGGGAGTCCCAATTGTCTTCTTCTGGAGGCAGTCAGGGAATGCTTATCCTTGCACCTAAATGCTTTGCGAGCCAATTGTTAAAGTCAATAATTTTTTGTTTGTATTGAGACATCATTATGGGTGATTGGCATTAGAAATGCAATTTTATGTATTTTGCTGTTTATCGATAATGAACAATGAATTAATACAAAAATGTGCATGGAGCAACACACGAGTCAGAAAAGTGAAACAGCTAGGCATGATATTACCTTTCTTCTCAATGGACAACAGATTTACATTGTGGGAGATTTTAACTATAGCAGAATGGATAAAAGGCAGTATGTGCACAGGGGTGTTACTAAGTTAATGGAGGTATAAGCCTAGTCAAGACTAATGCACATTGCATTTGTGTTTATCAGATAACATTGTCAACATTAATCTTTATATCAGTATGATTTTTCATATAATTAGTTATGAATGCATGTTACCTTTGCTGGATATTGAGGAAGGGAGGTGGAGATGGAAGAAAGCAAAGAGTTCATAGGATTATTGGTTCACTAAATTTGCAAGAATGAATTAACAATAGATAAGAGCAAATAAAAAAAAGTATTCTTTTTTAACATAAACTGATCTATTAAAAGCTCATGTTTTGTCATTAGTGTAAGTGGTTAGTATTATTTATAATTTGTTCTACCCAAACTGGAAATGGCAGGTGAACCTATCTTGCTGGAATTTTGAATCTGAGGCTATTTTTTTCCTGTCCCCATAGTATGTTATTGTTTTATCTTTCAGTTCACCTCAGCATCCAGTCTCCACTGAATTAGAACTCAATACATTGGATACGGGCTTTCTAAATTGCTTCTGAAACAGTTTTATGCGGATTTGTAAGGACATTTGGTTTGGGTCAGTGGCAACTTCATGGCTATACTTTCTGCACCTTTCTTTGTTTTGCTGTGACAGCCAGTGTTGTGCTAGTTACTTGTAAAAGTAATAAGTTACTATTACTAGTTACTTTTCAGTGAAGGTAATATATTACTATTACTTATTACTTTTCTGAAAAAGTAATATACTACTATTACTAGTTACTAACTAAAGTAACAAGTTATTCTTGAGTTACTTTTACATAAGTATAGTTTATCAATCGTTATATTACATGTCACATTACAATCCATCAATATCACTCAGTAAACACAATTTCTGTAGAAGTAAAAGCCATCCAAATAATTCCACATTAAATTGCACATCTGTATCTAATGAAGAAGTTGCTACTGGCAAAACAGCTTTACATTTCAATGTTTCATCTACAAATTCAGTGCCTGCTGCCCTTGAAGAATTAATTGCCTGTTACATTAAAAGAAATTGGTAAGCTGGTAATACTGCAATAGGAAATGACTGACAAACTGACAACACGTTCATAGTTACTAGACATCTCACACAAAGGAGGACACACTCAGGAGTGTAGAATGCCTATCCCCCTTAAAATGCACCAAATAATCAGCAATCAAAAGGGCACTGCAATATCAGCACTCCATCTACATGGTGTGGAAGTAGAATCCACCGCTTTCTGCACCAAAGACAATTATGCTACTAACACTGCTTTCAAATTCTACAGCGCCAACAGTGACTGGTATTTGCTAAACAAAACAGTTACCTGCACATTGAAAACAGACTTAGTATGAGCAGCAGTAAACTTATCTTCCATTGAAACTCACAATTTCATGAAATTAAATGAAACTCATAATCTCTTAAAAATGCACTGAAACTCATAATTCTGGAAAAAATGTCCAAAACTCAAACTTTAGTCATGTCAGTAGTCTGGAAGTTAATGTAGAGGATTCAGGCTCTTGTCTCCAGTCTCCACTGAAACTCAATTCCTTCAGCAGTCTGGTAGGCCGTGTACAGAGTTCAGGCTCTTGCCTCCTGTAACCAATAGGGTCAAGCCTGATCAAGTTAATTGACTAATCTGCACCCCTCTCCAACTAGGGCATTACATACCATAGCTCCATACCTCTCAACCTCTTAGCATAAGAAATCTGAGCAAAGTGTAAAATAATGGGACAAAGGCCCCAAAATAGGAACAGATTTTAAATATTGCTATTATAGACTTAGAAATTTGCTAAAATAACATTTGCCTTGGCATGCATTTTCTAAAAGAAATGGAAACTTAAATGTTTGACATTATTTAATTATTTCAGTCCTCAGTGATTTGCCGGAAAACCACAAATGTTAAGGAGTAATTCAAAATATAAGGCAAACATCTAGACAGTTGAGAGGTATGTATACCATTCAACCTCTTAGTGCAATAAATCTGGACAAAGTCTGAAATAATGGGGATACAATGGCCCAAAATAGGGATCAATTTTAAATATTGCTTTTTTAACTTAGAAAGTTGCTAGAATAACAGGATTTGTCTTAGTATGTATTTCTGAAGGATATGAAGTCTGAATCTCATATATGTCATTATTTAGTGACTTCAGTCCTCCAGGATTTGCCAGAAAACCACAAATTTTATGACATTCCAACCGAAGCTATGAGGCTAAATCTGGACAGTTGACACACACACACACACACACACACACACACACACACACACACACACACACACACACACACACACACACACACCATTCGCTCACATAGTAACACACACACACATGTACTTTCTCTCACATACAAACAGAAAGAATAGTTTAAATTACATATACATACATACACATGCACTTTCTCTCTCATACAGAAATGAATGGAACCACTAATTTAAACTATAAAATTATATATATATATATATATATATATATATATATATATATATATATATATATATATATATATATATATACATACATACATATACAAATACATACATACATACATATACATATACACACGCTCACATTCTTACTTACTTACCTTCTCTTTCAATGGAATGGCTATTTTAAATTCCGTGTGAATGTGAGGAACATGTTAACATCCGAGTTGGCACACGTAATGCACACAGTGTTCTTAAAAGAGAAGATGTTGCCACCATGGAGTAGAGATGCAGTGGGTATTTTTTATCCTGCAAAGTCTCACATACAAAAAAGTCTTAATTTGGGCTTTTGAAAAACTGGCAGCATTAAGTAGTGTAAATAGTTGTGTAACAACCTTTTACTGCTAGAAGCAGGTTCAAAGCAAAAAAAAAAAAATAAGAAGGGATAAAAGTCTCATAACAGGGAGACATTTTAAATAACAGTTTTACTGACTTTAAAATATTACAGAATAGGAAGAGATGAATTAGCCGAATAGCTGTTGGTCATTATGTGTCATTGTGTACAGCTGTCCACCTTTTACAATCAACAATTTTAAGACAGATCTAAGTCAAAATCAGAAGCCCTAAAGTAGTACGCTGATAATAAAATTGGCAATCATTCATACAAAGTCCTATATTATAAACAGTACCTCTAAAACTCACAAGAGACAAATTATTCCCAGTCTTGTAACATGCCTTGGCAATGCTATCTCAGCCAGCCTCTAGTAGCTATTATGTTCGATTGATAGTGCTTGTGACCAATACACTAAGAGATAGTTTGGGTTGTTTCTTTGAATGTGATGGTGGGGATATTAGATAGAATGGGGAGACTGGGAGTTCTAGCCTGGCATTCAGGAAGTTAGGAGGACTGTATCATTGTTGACATGTAGGGCTGTTTTCACCATATGGAGGTAAATATAAAAATGGACAATTGGTATTAACTGTATTTTATTACTTGCAGATTGTGTCTCCTTGGAGGTCAATTCTTTTGGAGATGCAATGGGACTTTCATTTCTAAGCCTATTCATAGTGATAAGAGGTCTCCAGTAATGTTGGGGAGCTAAAGATTGACATACTATCTGTAAAGGTGTAGCATTTTGCTTTAAGTATGCTAAAAGCAATGGTGTACTGCAAGGAGGCATCCTTAAGGATGCACAGTTCTAGCTAACGCAGGGATGTGTATTACAAAGAGCAGTATATCATACAGTAAACCTGGAAGGGGGCAGAAACACGCAGCAGCAAAGACCCCCTTTTTTTTTGGTCACTCGATATCTGCCCCGGCAGGTCTCCCGACCTGTGGTTTTGCAAAGTAATGCAAAAGTAACTAGTTACTAGTTACTAAAAAAAGTAATATATTACTATTACTTCATTACTGTTTTGAAAAAGTAATGGGTTATATTACTAGTTACTCAAAATTGTAATACGTTACAGTAACATGTTACTTTTGTAATGAGTTACTCCCATCACTGGTGGCAGCAAATACCTTGGCAGTGCGTGCAAATGACTAGGGCTGTGCCTGAAAATAGTCAGGTCAAAGTACTACCCTGGTAAAAACTAAATAAATAAATATATGACTGAAACTGTGGGACACTGAGGACAAATGACCAAGTAGGTGCAAAGATATTTAGAGCAGTTTCAGAGCTAGTTTATTTCGGCAAGGCACACTGCTGTAATTCTACATTTGACCTCGTGGTGGTAGTGTTGCCATATTGTTTGGATGAACTGACACCGCAGTTCTTGGTGCCAGTCTCAAACAGGTATAACACTGGTAAATTATTATCTGTACTACTGTTTTATTTAATTTGCGACTTATTTTCAGCATACTATATTTATGAACTTTCCTGGGCATGACAGAGTTTTTTTTAATAAAAGTCTGATTCAGGCATCATTGGACATTTATAAAATGTGTGAATACAATGTGAAAAGTGATATCTGCATCACTTCAGGGGCTACCAGAAGTATCTGTATTAAATGAGTTTATATGTTGAATATTACCACAATTGCAAGCATGTAAATGTATAAATGTATTACTTTATTATAATTCACCCCAACATTTTGACATAGTCTTTTATAAGTATTAATCAGCTTGATTGCTGCATAATGCTAGGAAAGTGTGCTAGACCCAACTCAGAAGGTGATTTTGTATCATTTTTATAAAAACATATATTTCCTAGTATTTGAGGAATATAATTTGTTAATTTCAACATATGCTATTACAATATGACTATGCTGGAAATTTGGGATGCACACATACTGAAAACAATGGATATCAATTTACAAACATCTCAGTACACTTCTAAAAATTTGGTTCCTGCTAAGTCTGAGGACACTTAAGACTTTAGCAGATGTTTCATGAACCAAAAGTGATGCACATACAACTGCTGATGCCTGTTTTAAATATGATTTGATTAAATTTATACAAATAACTACTTTAACATGCAACAGTGCTTGTGCAGGTTTTGGAAAAGTTCGAAGACATAGTTGTGTGGTGCTGCCAGGAGTTACTTACTGTGTTAGAAATGGTAAACATTATGTGCATTGAAGATATTCCTAGGACAATACTTGGACGTTCATTAGGAGGAAACACACATTACAGCATTGTACAGTAAACTGTGACATACTCCCGCTTTCTGCAGCAGCAGCAGCATTATTGCACAATGTAAAGCTCTGAACAACTGAATTAATACCTGCTGAGTTTTGCAGTACCAGCCCAGTGAAAACATCCAACACTATAATGTGCTTATCCAATGATTGGGCTTCTATCAAATGACAAACCTCTGATTCACATTGTTAACTGCATTGTAGTTAATTTTAGTGCAAATGCATGTTTGCACATTTTTCTTTCTTTTCTCAACAAACCAATGTCATCTTTCAGTAATCCTGCCTTGCATTTTGCATATCCGCTCTTCCTTCTTCATAAATTTGTGTGGTAAAGATGAGTTATGACCATGGAGGGCAGATTTCCAACTAAGACAGATGACATAACCATCAGGATTCTCAATTCTTGCTTGCATTTAATTTGAAGTTTATTCATACTCTGTGATTTCACTGTGTTCTTTGGAATCTAAGTTATCCTCCTGGTAGAGCTGATGTTTCCAGACCATATATAAACCATACAAAAGATCCCCAAAAATAATAAAGTGCAACATAAACTTGTTGCTGGCCAGTTGTGTACTGTACTGGCAAAAGTCATGGTATTGCCTGTTTTCCAGCACATACCCAGGGTGAAAGAGAGTGAGATTTATTTGTGATTTTTACTTTATTCAGTCTAATAGTGGACAAAGTAACAAGGGTATGTTGTTATGATACGTAGAGCAAATGTTGTAGATGACACTCAGACACCATGAGTATAATAAAGTAAAGTTAACCAAACCATCTAATGAAATGCATACTCCAGTGTATTTGGCAACATAGCTGTTAATTACAGTAGTAGTTTATGATGAGATATCTGGAAATTCGGTGGGATTCAGCAACATTTATTTTCCGTGCAGGAACAGTGTAACCACTCCTGCACGGAAAATGCCACTTTGTGATCCACATATGTGCTGTTTTCACGTGCATGAGTGGCCCTACACTGTTCCTGCATGGAAAACTGTTCAGCATGCAAATCACCTCATTAGCTGGTGAAAACCATGCAAATGAGGTGATTTAGTGATACAGCAAGCTGGCTGGATTCCGTATTGGAACAGTGTCAGTTCAAATATGTATACATTTTGCATCTGACAAAACGGAGGCATGACAGCTCATGAAAAGCATGTATTCATGTTGAGCAGACATGCCAATGGCCAAATATAAGGCCATTGGCATTAAAATCTCCTTAATTTTGTTAAAAATAAACTTTTTTGTTGGTAATCTTGGCCATTTAACCTGAGGACAACGGCACGCAAACACTGGGGTGCCGAAAATGGGAAAAAAAAGGGAAAAACTGCATTTTAACAGAAATCGACATTTTGCCATGATAGTCAATGGCATACAGAATGGAAGCAAGGCAAGGGAGCACTGGTTGTCACGGGGAAAGGGTGTGCTTGAGAGTTGTAACTATGGACTTACACACTGAGGTATGCAAATGATGGGACTTATACTGAATCACAGATTTCTCCCAACTGGCAGCCTGCACCCAACCATGCAGGTGCAGGAACAGAGAACCATGTAGGCAGGACAAGAGGATGATTTTAGTAGGGGGTGTGTTATGGTTGCTATAAACTGATTGGAGCCCTGTGGCCCATGTTTGCCCTTAGCTAAGCACAGCTAAGGAAGGGGGAGTGTCAGCACTGTTTACATTGCCTAAACAGGTGTGTGCGGCACTCACTGGGTTTTAAAGGTTAAAAAAAAAAAAGAGGAAATAGCAGTGTTGACATTTGAGCACTGTGAATGTGCGGAGTGCCCCGGGCCTTAAACTAGGAAGAAACTGGGAAGGGGGAACAGCAGTAGGAAGGCAATCCAGGAGAACTAGCATAGCTGGCAAGTGGAATGTATCAGAATCAGCCAAATACACATGCAGCAGCCCAGCACACTACTATAAACTATGCAAATACCTTTCAGACTGGATGTATGGAAAACAGCAGTAGGAAGGCAATCCAGGAGAACTAGCATAGCTGGCAAGTGGAATGTATCAGAATCAGCCAAATACACATGCAGCAGCCCAGCACACTACTATAAACTATGCAAATACCTTTCAGACTGGATGTATGGGAAACAGCAGTAGGAAGGCAATCCAGGAGAACTAGCATAGCTGGCAAGTGGAATGTATCAGAATCAACCAATTAGACATGCAGCAGCCCAGCACACCACTATAAACTATGCAAACATCTTACAGACTGTTTTTTTCCCACAAACACTACACCACTGGTGTACACAAGTGTGGAAATGTTAAACTCACAAAACTAACAAAGCATGTTAGGTGCCGCTGTGGGTTTGATTTACCAGTATGTGCAACAGGCGGGGGGGTGTTGAGGAGGAGAATGCTGACAACTGACCCGTAGTGAGGAGGAGGAGAATTTATTTTTATTTATGTAGTTATTTTTAGTTTACATTTGTTTACTGGGAAAAATCAGACTGGACACAGGTCCATTTTCAGTGGAGGCCCAGGGAGGAAAGCTTCACAATACATTTGCACACATTAAAAACATGTTTTAAAAAAAGAAAGAGTGTACAGACCCAGGGTAACCTACAAGGGGCTACATGAGCTGGAGATAGTGGAGCGCTATAGGGTGGACAGAAACATTCTACAGCAAATCATCGAGCTGTGCTGGCCTCACCTCAGATCCAGAACCAACAGAGGGGAACCCATTCCAGTCGATACCAAGGTACATGTAGCCTTAGGAATACTAGCCATAGGTACCTTCCAAAGAGCAACTGAGGATATCATGGGGGTCTCACAGGCATCAGCATCCAGAGTATTCCACCAGTTCCTGGATGCCATGCTACCACATTCCAGTGAACACATATATTTCCCCAGCACCCATAAGGTGTTGACCAGCATAATGTGTTGTATCCACCGTATAGCAGAACACCCTAAGGTAGTTGGTGCTATAGACTGCATGCACATACACATCAAAGCACCATCCGGTGAGCGGGGTAGGGTCTACATCAACCGCAAGGGTTTCCCCTCCATCAACTGCCAGGTCATATGCGATGCCAGGGGGACATCCCAGTTGGCCATCTAGTGGGGGATGCTGGCTATGCACTTGAGTCATGGCTGATGACACCCATCAGAAATGCACACACCCCCAAACAAGAATGCCATAATGAGGCACATGCACAAGCCAGGATCATTATAGAGCATTTGTTTGGGATGCTCAAGTCACAGTTCCGCTGCCTTGACATATCCAGTGGAGCCTTGCAGTACTCTCCAGCTACATGTGGACAAATGTTCATAGTATGTTCCATGCTGCACAATATGATCCTGTGGAAACAGCTGCAGCAGGAACAACATGGAGAGGGGCCACACAGCCCCTCCACCATTGCCAAGGACGCCACAGGTGCAGAGGGACTTGGAGGAGGAACTTCTTGAGCCTGCCCTTAGAGCCAGACAGAGTCATGCCCAGTATGCTTATGCCTTGGCAAAGAGGCAATGCATAGCACACACACTGACACTGTAGGGACCCAGGGACTGATACCTCTTTCCGACTCGCATATACAGTAAAAGGGATGCCAAACATAACACTACCTGTGCTTTACCATGTAGAGGGAGTGTACTGCGTGCATCCCACATAGTCAGCCCTCCAGCACCATCCTTAACACTACCCCAGGCACAAGGTAAGTCACCCTTACTATCAATTACTGAATGAAGTAGTAAGTTCTGATACTTATATCTATGCTATGGATGCAAGCATGCAAGGGAATTGGGTGGACAAATGGGATAGTAGCAGATAGCTGACAGCTATATGGCACAGCATGAAATCCATAACAAATACTGTTGTCCCCATACTAGGCAGTAAGACTCAAGGTGACAACTCCCACTGCAGTACATGTGGTGGCTCGACTAACTGCGGATATCCACAGGTCACACACATGGATGTCCATGAGCATTCCCATACCCACCCCCCAGCCTCACCCAGCAGGACAGGTGTAGATGATCTGAAAGAAAGGTTGGGCAAAGCTCCATAAATGCTGGCAATGGTGAACAGCCCCCCTACAGACCTACACAGACATACTACAACAGGTCTGGCAGTTGAAGTATAGTTCTGAAGAGTAGGAAGTCTGAAACTGAAATGTATGCCATTACAATCTAACTTGTATACTTTACTGATATGCCTCCATTCTGCTGGATAGGGCACAATACAATACTAAATGGAAGCAAACAGAGTATAACCAAAATACCAGTACAGTCAGTGCAAATGTGTAAAGTTGTCAGGTGTGCCCCCCACCCCATGTATAAATGGCAGTAACATGTAAGTTTGTAGAGTAATATCAGTGGAGCACAGATTGCCTGGGCTGTCCCAAGCAACATGATAATTGGTGTATGTCCACTATATGCAGGGGTCAGTGTGCCAATCTTTTGTGAGTGTTTAATATTGTCTGGAGGTAGTCAGCATGTAGGCCTGGATGTTGTGTCTCAGTGGCCTAGGAACAATACTGTGGTTGACAGGGTCTTGTTCCAACAACTGCAGTGCCAACCAATCTGCAGCTCAGCTACACCTGTGTTACTAGTTGTACACACTCACTGTCCAGATGTCAATATGTGTCACTGTCAGAAAGCTGGACAGGCTATGAACAGGGGTCCATACATAGAAACAGTACACAGGTGGAAGTACTCTATGCAGTGCCTAGAAAGTAACTCTGAACTGCACACACCTTTGGAATTAAATATAAAGGTTAGCATCATGTTAGTTGTCCATCTAATATAGAATACTGGTTGTCTGCACAATCACTGGCAACCCACAAAGCCACAGTTATAAAGTAATGACACACTGCTGATGTCCACATACAAGGCAGGAGAAGGAGAAGGTCCCAGTCATATTTGAGAGTCAGGTGCCATATTACACATGCACTCAGTCCCCCCCCCCTCCCAACAGCCACAGGTATTTCATCAGTTATACCCTTGCTATTGGGCATGATTACAGAATCATCACACTTCTTTTATGGAATACACACAGGATGCAGCATGCTGAAATGGTGTCCCATGCAGGTGTGTCCCTAGCCGTAAGCAGCACCCTACACACATCCAGACTGATGCATCACTATGAACTAGAAGGATTGCCAAGAACACCTCACCCACTTGCCCGTGTCACCCCAGGGGAATCTGCTGACAAAATGCAGTGACCTGCATCACTCTCATGTGGCCTACAGGCCTCTGGCAAATGCCCATGGCTAACCCATAGTGCCATCATATGCTTCACCCATAGTGCCATCATACGGAATGTCATAGGGTCCTAACTAACAACATAACATATTAAGCAGAAAACAAATGCAAGGGCATGCTGACAAATGCCAGTAGCATGCCTCTCCATGTCCTAGTGCAAGAAATGTGGACCAAGACATAAATAAAGCTGTGATAAAGGTCAAACTATAGAAATGCTTCTGAGATATTGCTCCCATACTGTTGGGAAAAGGATAGAATTACGGGGGGGGGGCATAAAAGCATGGCTATCATGGAGTTTGTGAAGTCTGAAACTCAAATATCTGCTCATTCGTCCCCCTGACTGCAAACCCATGAATGCATAACCACAAACCTGCTTGTAAACCACAATGTGAAGGGAAATTGACCAGATATACGAGTCCTGCCTTTGAATAACCTGGCCAAATCTGCACAGCTGAGAGGTATGCCCACAGCAGGATATGGCCATTCAGTTAAGTTGAGAAATGCACAAGAAGGGGATCCCCAGCCAGCTTATCACCAAGGTGCTGGATCATTTACACAGACCCATCACTCAATTGTCTGTAGCCACCCCTCCACAATGGCAGGATTGTGCCACAATGTCTAGTCTTTGCCTCACAATATTGGTCTTTCCTGCATTGCTCTTGTATTTCCCTGGTAAACAACTGTGAGCAAACAATGATATCTGTCAGTAGTTGATGACACAATACATTACACTGTAAAACAGTACATATATCCAAAAATCTATGCTAAAACAGAACATATTACACAAGCAACACAGACAGTAATAGGAAACTTAGTTACACACAGTATCCCTCCATGTTTGGACCAATTGTGTCTCCATATTGGCAACCTATCTACAGATATCCTGCAAGAATAGCTTGCTAGATGTAGCTGTAGCACACAAAACCCTGGACTGGAGTACAACTCTCCCTGGAATGCATTCCCACAAGCAATATAGAAGGTCATACTGGGCATGCTCCTACACTTAGAGACTGGATCCCTACACTCAGTACAGAAGCTCAAACTGGGCATGCTCCTACACTTAGAGAAATAAAGCCCATGCCTGACACCACAGTGGACCATAGATATCTGTTATCTGCAGATGTCTGTGCACACACACTAAAATGTAAACTGTTTACTGTTTGGTTTTCACACACACACACACACACACACACACACACACACACACACACACACACACACACATTGGACAGGACACTCCACAGCCAGCTGTAGGGGGCAGATATGTGGTAAATCTCTATCTGTTTTGTGTGATATGCACACATATCTAAGGCCAATATACTACAATAATTCAAACATACACACACATACACATGGGGAAGAGAGACACAGACACTGAGAGAGAGAGAGAGAGACTGTACCATTATGAAGCCTTTCCCACCCAGTACACATCCCATAGTCCCATTCTACACTATCTGCTGATGTATGTCACCTCAGATGTTTCTTTGGACAATAAGCTCAATAGCGTGTGTGATAAATGCATAATAGTGCTAAAGCAAATAAGTAAATAGGTAGGGCTTTGAATCTCGGTCCTGACAAGTGTGTTAAGGAATTACTGTTTTACTCCATCCCCACCCAGTGCACATCTCATTACCTAATATCAGAACATGTGCTGCAGTCAGTCACTGTACAAATTCCTTTTGTTAGCCCTCAGCCCTATAGGCTCTGTTGTGCTTGTGTTAACTGTGTAACAGTAAAGTACCAATAACTATTTATGTAGCAATCCTAATCACAGTCCTGTCAAATGTAAAGGTGTGTCTGTTTGTGTGTGTGTTTGTAGGTGAATGATTGTGAGGCCATTCCCACTCACCCCATTTCACATTGCCCTCCTTTATCACTACTACTGATGTCACTCACCTTTAAAGATACCTTTGGACAGCTCTCAAATGTGTAAGCTTCATGACATGTCTGATAAATGTGTAATACTATGGTGCAGAAAACTAGTTGGGTGGGATTTCTAATCTCAGTCTTGGCAAATGTAAAAATGTGTTTGTTTGGGTGAGAGTGTCTGTAGTTGTAGAGACATGATTTTGAGGCCATTGGCACTTACTACACTTCCCTTTCCCTCCTTTATTACTGCAGCTGATGTCACTCACATTAAAGATACCTTTGGACAGCTCTCAAATGTGTAAGCATTGTGGCGCATCGGATAAATGCGTAATGTTATAGTGCAGTAAACTAGTTAGGTAGGGGTTTGAATCTCATTCCTGTCAAGTGTGTGTGGTTGTGTCATTAACATTGGATCCATATCCATTGGGGGGTGGGTTTTGCTACACTTATGTGCGGTCCGCCCAGCAAACTACCAAATTTCCACTGTACAGGGCCCACTTTTGTGGTAGCTGTGGACACTCTTCAGTCCTATAATCTGTTTGTCGTGTAATATTACTATAGAACAATATGGAGTCCAAAACAAGATATGTGGCCCTTGTAGTCCTGTGATACAATTCCACACTCAGGAATCATAGGCAAACACACTCATCTATTCATTAATCCCTGTATCACTAAGTGGTCTGCAAACTGGCCCACAGGTGGAACTCACAGTGTGAAAGCAGTGGACTCCGTGTAGGACTACAAAACAGTCATGAGTGGTGTCAGACTGCCAAACAGTCATGTGTGGAGTACCACAGGTTTTTGTCCTGTCTTCAGTCTTGTGTGTTGTGTGTGGCTCTGATATCCAGCCCAACAGGAATGAGCTGCGGTTAACAATGTTTGCAGACAATTGCTAATTGGGGGCTCTGTTTATATCCCTAGATTATGTTAACATCTTGCATAATGTCGCCACTGACACCTCCAACAGTTGTCAGAACACTGGCCTTAGTCTCAGTGTCAAGAAATGTGTCCCAATCCCCTGTTGAATCAATGTGTTGTCCACAAATGACCACATCGGTGGTAGTCCAATGGAGACAGATGTCCTTATAGGAGGTCTGTGAATACAGCTTGACAGCAAACTCTCTTCTGGTCACCATACTGCCATTGTGGACAGAAAGTTCTTCCATGTGGCATATTGCATAACTAAGGGTGTGTCATTCAGGAATGAAGAGATCAATGTCTCCCTCTACTCCTCGCTCATTAGGCCAATCAGCAGGTCCAATGGCCCATTTGCCATGTAACTCAGTAGACACCTTCAACAACTGGGTAGGCTGCAAGTGTACCTGACATGTATGACCCTAGGCATGAAACAACTTTCTGATATGGAAAGAGGCCAAAACCTCCAAGTGATCCCGGTCACATCTTACCTACTTAGAGGCAATCCCTGCTTGACTGACAATGCCATGTCTGCCCAGCTGTGTTACAGATGCCACAGCTAGGAAACCCCAATCTGTATGCACTACATGCCATGGATACCTCAACCACATTACCATGTTCAACAGAACATGCTTGGGGAGAGGTCTATAACCCAGACACTGGCCACGTTATGTGATATATGTTGTATACATGTCAATCAAAGCACCTCACTGGCCCTCTTCAGTAGAAATTCAGATGAGTGAATGGTGAATATAACTGTCACCCTGGAGATGACTCAAGTGGCAGTAGTTGATAGATGGCATGCTGACAAATGTCAGGCGCCATGATACCAGTGTACTCACATGCCGTACTCTTCTCATATCGCCATGGACATTAGCCTGGAAAACACCCAGGGACACTTGCACCAATGGACCTCAGTACTGACAAATGTGTCTGTATGCATTACTGAGTATAACAGTGTTTGTGAGTTTGTAAACTTGTAGTTGAAAATACTTTGAGGACCTTCTCATCCACTACAACCCCCATTGCTATACTTAGAAAGGACTGCTGCTGTACTGCACTGTAAAGGTACCTTGTGACACCCTTCACCCTGTGGGCTACCTTGAGCTTTCAATACCAGCATAACACTGTTCTACCAATGAGTAGACAGGTGCGGTTTATCCACTGAGTCCTGGCAAATGTAAGTATGTGTGTGTGTGTGTGTGTGTGTGTGTGTGTGTGTGTGTGTGTGTGTGTGTGTGTGTGTGTGTGTGTGTGTGTGTGTGTGAGTGTGCATACTTGTAGGAGACAGCATTCTGAGGCTCCATTCTCCAAATACACTGCACAATGCCATACATTACAAGGGATGGTAATGTTCCTCACCTTAGGAAACCCATGAAACAGTCTTCACCCTACTAGCTGTGTGGCATGTGCGATAAATGCATATCAGTGTTGTTGTGTCTTTGGCTTATCCCAGTTAGGGGTCGCCACAGCGGAACTCCGGTCCGCTAATGTTTGGTAGTGGATTTTTACATGCCGAGTTACCAGCCCTGATGCATAACCTTCAACGAAGGCACGCCCATTCACACATGCCTCCACACAGAAGACGCTCTAGCTGAGAATCGAATGTGACAATGTCTTGCTGTAAAGTGACGACGCTACTGCAGCACCACTACCGCCGACTCCAAATGCATATCAGTGTAATAGCAATAATTAGATAGGCAGGCAAAGGTTTGAATCTCATTCCTATTAAATGTGTGACTGTGGGTTTGTCATAGTATTATCATGGGTATGAGTGAATACTATATCCAATGTCGGTGGGGTGCTGGGTGTAATATTTTTACACCATGGTACCCCCAGTACATGTCTGAAGGTCCACTGTATGAGGACCGCTTCCACCATTGACCATACAGGTAACTGATGACACTCCTCAGCCCAATAAGGCATGTGATGTGTGCCAAAACTCTGTAATAGTATGGACTGAATGACGAGATAGGCAGGGTTGCTTACTGAAGGTGGGGCAAATGTGTGTATGGCTATGTCTGTATTGGGCATTGTGTATATTTCTGTAGCTGCTAATATTTCCTGGCCATTCTCATGCAGGACATCTCCTATTGCCATATTGTACAAGGCCAGTGGATGTTGTTCACCTTAGAGGAACTGTGGAGCACACTTCACCCTACTTTGTCCATGGCATGTGCAATAAGAGCACTTTAATAGCAAGACCCAGGTAGGTAGTGGTTCTAATCTCAGTTGTGCCAAGTGTGTATGTTTGTGTGTGTGAGATCAGTATTTTGACTGTGCGTGTTTGAGTGACAAATGTGGCCATGGTTTACAGTTTTATACCATTGTACTCTCAGTACATGTGCTGTCCTACGTCCACGTGGCTGATGCTTAACTCCCGCTACATGCTGTGGCACAGACATCCCACAGTCGACGATTGCCACCATCTCACTCAACCATCTATCTATGACCTCAGCATAATAACGGTGGTCATCTCCAAGATCAAGGATGTTGTCACACACAGTATGAAGAGTTGCATTTGTGACCCTGAGAATATGTCCAGTGTTAGATTTGACACGTGCCTGTGCCTCCATGACAGTCCAAAACATGCATCTGGTGACACCTGCTGTGGCACTTGTGGCAGGGTCATGGGCAGCAGTCCACCTATGATCCCCCTGTCCATCCACATGTGTGGAATCTTGCCTGTCCTCTGGCTATGGAAGGTGTATACACACAATATATTTCTCTTAGATTTACATGACAAATGTGTATCATACTCATATTCACAGGTTGAATATGGATATGTACAATATCCCTGTAGCTGGCCTAGCAGTGGCACACTCAGTAGTGTTTGACAGACACTGCAGTGTTTCTCATCTGTGAGCTGTCATTTCCTGGGGTGAGTTAGGGTCTTGAGCTGTGTTCTATGTCACAGCAGAGAGAGGCAGATGCTATGGCCATAGGTGCTGCTTAGCAGGACATCACTACAGCAAGTCTTGCTCAGATATAAATCTTTCAAAATCCTATTTCTCATTATTAGAAAACACATACTACATTCACTTATATGCTGACTTGTTTCACATACCTTTTTATTATTTCACACTGCACTGGGTTGTATCAGAAGGTTGCTCCACGTCTTTTTGTTTCTCACTGTGGGGTACTGGTAGACAGATGTTTGGAATAGGTGTCTGCATGCCCTTTGTAGGTAATACTCTTGACCAAGTGATGGCCTGTGCACCGGTTGGTGTTCCCCACTTGCTAATTGCATGCAGAGCAGCTGGGTAGTTCTTCCAATAGCCAATGTCATGGCAACACACTCCTATAATTGAGTACTTAATGTGGGTATTGTCCCTTTGCCTTGGTTGTGAGGAAGACATCCTGGAGGCGTATGGCTACTGAGTGTTACACACAGCAGATGGGAATACCTCTTACAACAAGACTTGTGGAGACAGGCCAATTAAATGGTGGAAAAGGTTACAGACTTAGGGACCGAATGTGAGTATTGCTGTTATATGATGTGAATACTGCTAGTTTTACAGGCTTTGTGTGTACATGCTACTTCTGCATGGATGTCAGTCTGACAAAGTTATGTGTCTGCATAGCTCTGAACTGTAGGCTATCCACATAATGGGCAGAGGTTTGCCTGTGTTTGGTGTGTTACCCAGACAGGTGTTGTCCTTGGCAAATCAGTGGCATACTCTGGCCATTGCTGTCAGTAAATGGCAACATCCATTTGTGTTTCTGACTTTATAAACTCGGCACTGTAAAAAATCCACTGCCAATCAGTAGCAGACCGGAGTTCCGCTGTGGTGACCCCTAACCAGGAAAAGCCGAAAGACATTACTTACGTCATAGCCCTCAGAAAAGAGATGTTGCAACCAACCCTGTAACACCAGCAACTTTCTCAGCGTATAACAGCAATATTTCAAATATGGCCCTGTGTTTAGACCTCAGTCCTCCACTTATATGACAGGCTTTGTACAGTTGTCATGCAGTAGAAGGTTGATGGTCTATCAGTATTTAGTGCTGACATTCCTATCATCATCCCTTTGATTTTGTGGAATAAGATGTAATAGGTGAGGTAGGTGCCATACATATGAGTGCAAAGGCTGGACAGCATGTAGAACCCTGTACAGTCAAGAGGTGCATCTGCGGAATAGTAGGACATGCCTTAGAATCAGTCTGTTAGAACATGTGAAACATATTAGTTACTACATGGACAAACGTTCTATAGCTGTTACTTTTCATACATTTCACCATGGGGACTGTAGTGGGGTTACAATGTACTTTTATGGAAAAGGTCTGTTTCATAGTTTGAGTGAACTCTTATAACAGAACCATTGTTATGTGAAGAATCAATTTACATTGTATCATTTGATACTGTATCCCCTAGGGGGCTAACTGAGGAGTGTAATTGGAGGCTGTTTAAGAACATACATAATTAAGTGTCATTTGCTTCTTGTATTTAAAGCAAATATGTTTTGTAATGTTGTAATACTTGACGGCAAAACACATTAAAACATTTGTGTGTATTGATAGCTGGTTGTCTGTTGTTTTACTATCTTCAGTCATTTTAGTTATATTGCTAAGAGGTCAGTGTATATCTGGCCGTTGTGTATGGCCTATCCTAAATTTGTAGCAGTGTACCATGTACTTATTAGTTGTACTGTGTGTGGGGGGCGCAGCAGATGTCAGTGGCATGGGTCCCTTTGTATTATTACCAATGTGTTTGTATGTCCATAAACTGGTCCCCCAACTTCATCTGGCATGGTCCAGAATTGTACTAAGGTGCTCTTGGCTCTGACAGTGCTGCAAGTTATTGACAACTAAATCATTACTGATTCCACAGTCTTCCTTCCCTATGATAAACCGACTGCACTGCATGTTATGGTTGAAAACATCATAAAGTAGTACAGCTTGGATGACTTAGTGGTTGCATGCTTCAACTATTGTGTACAGATTTCTGGGTTCAAGACTTGCAAGGGTTGTATATTTTGTTGCAGGCCAGGTGTATGTTATTTCATTTACATAACATGCCTATATGTGCTGTCATTACAGCAGCAAGGGGTCTGAGTATACTGTATGGGACACGTGTATACATGGGTGGTTGCACATATGATAAGCACTCACACATCCATTGTACACCAGCTACACTACCATGGAGACAAATATAATATACCAGACATTTGACTATTAGAATAGTATTAACTAGTTACCTTTCCTGTAACTAGTCTAGTCCAGATACAGATTTGCTGTATCCAGGACTGTATGTTAGCTTCTGAGTGTTGCCCAAGTCTGCTCCTCAGTTAGTCACTTAGATATGCTAGTTCTCTCCTCTCCTGCACTTTCAATAGCTTATTACTTTAGCACTTTACCAGATGTCTTATAGCAAGTAGTTTAGCACAAAAAAGTGCTAACAACACTAAGCGTTCTACGAGGAAACAGCTCCAGTAATTATTATTAATGGCCACCCCTCCAGGCATGTCTACAGGGCAGTTCCCTGTGCTTTCAACTATTAACCTGCTGAACATGGCCATCCTGATGCAATGTAGCAACTGCCTCATGTACACTGGCAACCCTCACCTCTTACCTCTCTACACTCAGACTTGCAAAACATGCATTTACATATCCAAATTGGAAGCCAGACACTCTCCAGCCAAGACCAGAATAGTTGGTCAAGGGGAGATGATCAACACTTGCACCACACTACATGGAACACATAGGCCTCCAGAACACACACCAGCACTGCCTTCATATAAAAACATAAATCACACACCCACCTTTCAGGAGGCTCTCAATAAAAAGCTGCACAAACAGCAGAGATGTCCAAGGCAGACATGCACTCCACCACCACCACCACACAACACTAATCACAAGACACATTGAGAACTCAGCACAGCTCCTCGTGGTGGCCAGCAGTGTTCCTGTAGCAGCAGAGACCAGAAAAGACTACCTTTCCAGATTTTAAGTATTTTTCTTGGCTTTTTCGACCTTTTGTGACTTTCGACTACTGTTTTTGCTTGTTTTATCGAAGTTTGCACTGTTTTTACTGTCTTTATAAGCTCAAACTGTTTACTGCACTTGCTAGTTTAAGTTTTGCCTAAAAGTTAAACTACAGGCTAATACACTCAAGTGTACTAGCTTTTGATAGCAATTAGTCGAAAAATATAGCATTTATTGTGTTTTCTGCCTTTCTGTAAAAAAATCTTGAAAAAAAACAAAAAAATATCCTTGTTTTCCATACTTTCCTAGCTAGTGTTCCAGAGACCAGATTTTGATGATCCCTGTGCTTTGTCTTGGTTCCTGTGTTTCTCCATTTTCCTTGTTTGGCCAGGGGGAAGTTTCTTTACTCACCAGTGAGAGTGGGGAGTACTGAGCTGCCTGTTTGTCCTTAGAGGAGTGGTTTAAGGCAGTAACTTGTAGTTTATTGGCCATTTTGGGTCATTTCCTGTCTTTTCCAGCCCCCTGCTATAAAGCGCGCTTTGGCGGGCTTTTCCAGCTATTGAGAACTCAGCACAGCTCCTCGTGGTGGCCAGCAGTGTTCCTGTAGCAGCAGAGACCAGAAAAGACTACCTTTCTAGATTTTAAGTTTTTTCTTGGCTTTTTCGACCTTTTGTGACTTTCGACCACTGTTTTTGCTTGTTTTATCTAAGTTTGCACTGTTTTTACTGTCTTTATAAGCTCAAACTGTTTACTGCTCTTGCTAGTTTAAGTTTTGCCTAAAAGTTAAACTACAGACTAATACACTCAAGTGTACTAGCTTTTGATAGCAATTAGTCGAAAAATATAGCATTTATTGTGTTTTCTGCCTTTCTGTAAAAAAATCTTGAAAAAAAACAAAAAAATATCCTTGTTTTCCATACTTTCCTAGCTAAGACTAGCACTTGCTCCTACAGTACTTATCACCTTGATACAGCACTCTTGTTATAGATAGTACCCCAAAAAGGCAAACCCCATTTCTCGGTCACCCACATCCCCCGGAATCTCTTTTTAAGTTTTTTTGTCTATTCCTTCTAGCATGTCGAGGGATCAGTTGCTAGTGTCCTCTCCTGCACAGCTGGTGAACCTGGGAATATTGAGGCAATGTTACAATTGCCTCATGTACACAGACAACCCTCTCCTCCTCCCACAAAACACAAATACATGAGAGAGATGCAACTATACGGCCAAACTGGAGGCTGAGCTCTCTCAACATAGGACTGGCAAGACCAGTCAGGAGAAGAAGGTAACCACACGCACTATAGACCCAGTCTCACATAGTACCATCACAACCTCAAATCATACACATAAACACACAAAGACATACTCGGAGGCTCTGATCAAAAATCTACCAAAACAGCAGAGGCCACCAAAGCAGACACCCAAACAACTACCACCTCAGAACACAACACCTGCAACACATAGACCTCACAGTCAGAGTGTCAAACAGTCACAGCCCTTAAGGCCAAACACAATGCCAGACACACTAGTCATTGGTGACTCCATAGTCAGACACACTGGCGTCCGCTCAGACTGAGTAAGGAGAAGGTCACAGTAAGCTGCCTGTCGGGCGCTAGAATCCGCCACATAACACAAGCACTCAGGTCTCTCAACAGCAGGTACAAGTACGACTCAGTCATTGTCCACGCTGGTGTAAACGACCTGAGACGTTACGCACTCCTTGGACTACATGAAAGAGACATTGAGGAGCTCTCTGATTATGTAGCCCAGGCAGGTATGACCCTGACCTTGAGCAGTATCCTACCTTCACCAAGAATGATGCCACAATACAGAGATAAGATGATCAGCTTTAACAATTGGCTTAAACTCTGGTGTCATTCAAAGGGGATCCAATGTCTGTCTGCCTGGGATGACATGCTGGACAAGCCACGCTGCTTCGCAAGGGGCTTGCACCTGTCACCCTGGGATTCTGGATATTGGCAAAGGCTCTTGCCACCCCCATAGTGCCTTTTTTAGGCAAGGCTCAAATTCTAAACCTACCACCCTAGAACACAATAAAGGAAAAAAAACTAAGGGTAATGCTGCTCAATGCCAGAAGTCTCAATCTTAAAATGCACTTTTCGAGGCCCTTCTCAGTATGGAGAACATCAATGTCTGTGCTGTGACAGAAACCTGGTTCAAGGCTCCTGAGAGCACCCCAGCACTATCAGGTTTTACCTCATATCATGCATTCCGGCCCCAAAATCCGGACAATACCAAGAAAGGAGGGGGGGGGTTTCCATATTCATCAAGGACACCCACACCTCAAGATTGGTGGCAACGCACGATGCATCGGAGACCATCCAGGTGCAATTAACCATAGGCAAGACTGCTCTGCAATTTGTAGCATGTTACAGGCCACCCTCGCAAACTCAGGAACCTCACATGGCTTTCCTGAAAACACTGGAGGGGATAAATGTATCTCCAAACACCATCATACTAGGTGACTTCAATTACCCTAATATAGACTGGGAACACTACTCAAGCCCAAACACTCTAGCCCAAAAGTTCCTGGAATTCATAAACTCAAATGCCATGGAACAACTAGTCACCATCCCCACAAGAGGAGAAAACATACTTGATCTCATCATCACGAACATGGGAGCACAATGTTCAACACCGGAAGTATACCCCTCACTGGTGAGATCAGATCACAAACTAATCTCGCTGGAGGTCCTCATCCCACCCCCACCTGAAATAAAAAAGAACACAGTAAAGAACTTCTTGAAAGCCGACTTCACACTTCTAAAGACTAGTGTGGTCTCCTTTAAGGCCCCGGCGGTAAACATTACTCAAGCCACTGAATCACTTACAAATGCCTTCTACCAGCACCTGCAGGACTGCATGGATCAGGCAATCCCAAGCAAAACAAAGACTCTTTGTACCAAAGGCAAGCGTCCAGTCTGGTGGACCCCAGCCATAAACAAACTCTACAACAAAAGGAGGAAGCTACTACAAGATAGAGCAAAATCCTTAAAAGGTAAGACACCTTTGATCACTATAAGTAAAAAGCTAAGAGCTCTCATAAAATCATCCAAAGCAAATTTTGAGAGAAAAATAGCTAAGGACTCAAAAGACAATCATAAGGCCTTCTTTAGCTATGTTAGAAACCTGGGAGGAAACTCCCAGATATGCTCAGAATTAGTTCAAAATGATGTGAAGATTACTGATCCTACAGACATTGCCAACATACTGGCTGACAGGTTCAGTGCAAACTCCCAAAGGAGAAATATCTATACCAAACGATTGTAGCCCCCCAAACATCTCTAACGCCCAGGTGAGAACTGCTCTCTCCAAGGCAAAAAACACAGCATCCATGGGACCTGATGGTGTCCCCGGCTGTGTGCTCCACGAACTCAACGAGAAATTAAACCCACAGTTAGGACAGCTGTTTAATCTTAGTCTCACCTCCGGATCACCCAGGAGTGGCGACAGTGACTGTGGTCCCACTTCACAAAGGCGGTGCCTCCACCGACCCTGGAAATTACCGTCCCATTAGCTTGACAAGCCTTATCTGCAAAGCCATGGAGAGGATCATAATGGATCTCATAAATAAAGACATAGGGAATTTGCAGACTTTGGATCCAACCCAGTTTGGCTTTGTCAAAGGCAGATCATGCCTTTTAAACTTGGTTGACTTTTTCGAAACAGTCACCAAGGCCATTGATGAGGGAAAGGCAGTCCATACAGCCTACCTCGACCTCGCGAAGGCCTTTGATACAATACCTCACTCGGGTATCATTGAAAAACTCATCAGCTTAAATGTAAACCCATACATCACAAGATGGGTTGCAAACTGGCTGAGTGACAGAACCCACAGGGTCAGAGTTGCTGGCACCATGTCAGACTCAAAGCCTGTCACAAGTGGTGTCCCACAGGGCTCAGTCCTGGGCCCACTCTTGTTTGGCATCTACTTTTCTGAAGTACAAGCAAACACAGGAGGGTTATGGCTGACAAAGTTTGCAGATGACTGCAAACTGGGGGCCGTGGAAAAACACATCTGACACAGATATCCTTCAGAAGGGTCTCACAGAAACAGATAACTGGTGCCAGAGCCATGGCCTAAAGTTAAATGCCAAGAAATGCATAGTCATACCCTTCGGGAAAAACAAGGTTACCCCTAGCTACCATATAGGTGGCAATCCACTGAGCACAGAAGAAGTCATCAGGGACCTGGGGACCCAGGTTGACAGTGGCCTTTCATTCGACACTCATATTGCTAAAGTGGTTAGGAAGACCTTCTACATTGCCCACCTTATCATGAAGGGATTCACATCTAGATCAAGGAGGTCATAGTCTCCCTATACTCATCACTCATCAGACCAATGATTGAGTACAATGCCCCATTCGGAATGTATCTGACCCGACACTTGCAGCAGCTGGAGGCCACAAAGTTCCTCACCAAAAGGATAAAGGGTCTCAAAAATCTGTCTTATGCTGCCCGACTGAAAGAACTCCAGCTCTATTCAGTCGCTTGCTCAGAGGTGACCTGTGCCTGACATACAAGGCCATGTCAAACCCAGATTTGATGAACATGCTTCACCTCAAAAAATCTAGATCCCTCAGAGCCACAAGGGCGGGAGACTTAAACCTCGACACGGTTATTAATAGGACGTGCTGGAGGAATAGATTCATCACCCAAAGACTCCCTATGCTGTGGAACAAAATTCCGGTATATGTGAGGCAGAGCACCTCGCTGGCCTTGTTCAAGAGGAATCTTGACCAATGGATGGGAGATCGCAGATATACCCCAGGGATTACCTCAGTGTCACTGCTCGACAGAGGCACAGCAAAATAATGGGCATAGCATCCTTCAAACTAAAGGGGTGGCGTAAGCCACAAAACTATGGGCTAGGCTTGTAAATGCCCTCGGGCAGATAGCCTAGTATGAACCTATGAACCTATATCTCTCCTAAACAGTGTGCCTGTCAACCAAAGTGCCTAAGGTGAAACAGCATGGCCAAAATACTAGACATAGTTGACTTGATAGTGAGGAACAGTGATGTCCCACTCACTAGGTTGAAAAAGGAGAAAGAGACAGTCAGCCGCCTGTCAGGCCCCGGATCTGCCACATAACACACTCACTGAGGTCCCTCAACAACAGGTACACATATGACTCTGTCATTGTACATGTGTGTGTGAATGGCCTGAGACGTACCTCCCTGGACTATATGGAAACAGACATGGAGGAGCTCTCTGACTATGTAACCCAGATGGATATGACCTTAGCCCTGAGCAGCATCCTACTATCACCCAGAATTATACCACAGTACAAGCTGAAAATGATTGATTTCAACAATCGGCTACATTTCTGGTATCATTGTAAGGGGATCCACTATCTGTGTGCCTGGGATGACATGTTTGACAGACTACGATCCTTTGTCAGAGATGGCCTGCATCTGTCACCCCTGGGCTTCCAGATACTGGCCAAGGCTCTTGCTACCCCTATAGTGGCATTTTTAGGCAGTTGTCCAAAGACCACATTATCACTGTAACAGCTACAAACAAATGTAATCTGAGGATCATGCTGCTCAACACGTGAGGTCTACATTTCAAAATGCACTTGCTCAAAGCACTCCTTAAACATCGACATTTGTGCTGTAACAGAGAACTGGTCAAGGTAGCAGGAAGCACACCTGCACTGCCAGGCTGTCACTCATTCCACACCTGTTTGGCCCAGAACTTGGACCGAAGCTGCAAAGGTGGTGGTGTTTTAATATTCATAATGGATGCACACACCTACAGACTGTTAGCACAACATAATGCATCTGAAATACTTCAGGTGCAGCTTACATTGGGTAAGACAGCAATACAGGTCATAGCATGCTGTAGGTCCACATACGTGGCTCAAGACTCACACACCCCATTCCTAAGCACCCTGGGGGATATTAGGTTCCAACCCAACACTCTCATACTGGCCGTCATCAACTACCCCACCATTAACTGGAAAAACTATTCATGTCCCAATGCACTTGTCCAATGCTTTCTGGAATTCATTAATTATAATGCCCTGGACATGCTTGTTCTTACTCCCACTAGAGGTAGCAACATCCTTGACTTTGTCATTACTAACATGGGCTAACATTGCTCTACATCAATAGTCAACTCCTCCCTGGTTAGATACTAACGTAAACTAATCACCTTGGAAATCCACATCCCTCCCACCACCCCACAAAGGTAACCACCATGAAATCTTCTCCACAGCTAACTTTGGGCACCTACAAACAGAGGTGGCTAAATGCATGGCACCCATGCAGATGACGACTATTTGCATGACTGCAGAATCTTACACCAGTGCACTGTACAAACACATACACAAATGCATAGATCTTGCCATATGCAATACAACCAAGATGCTCTTCTCAGAAAAAAGAAAGCCAATCTGGTGGTCCCCTGCCATAAAGAAACTCTACAACAGAAGGAGGAAATTGGTGTGGAATAAGGTGAAGTCCCATGACTGGAAATACTCCCTTATCAGCCTCAACCAAAGGTTGAGATCTCTCATCAAATCCTGTAAAGGTAGCTATGAAAACATGATTGCAGCAGATAGTGAAGACAACCACAAGGCCTTCAATAGTTATGTATAGAATCTCCACAGCACAGTAGCATAACCCTCAGATTATGTATGCTTTTATCTGTTAAGGTGGTTCTTTCTTTTGGCTTCTGGAAATTAACTATAAAATGCTCTAAGGTGATATTTCTGTCAATATATGTTAGCAGGAACAGTGTTACTACAACAACCTTCTCAGCTTATCTACTCACATCATTTGGATATGTCTATCTTGTCATGCCTTTGTCCCCCCACTTTGGCTTGTTCCAGATACATTGCACTAAAGGGTTGTGAGCATACCGCTCCACTACCAGGCTGTTTGAAGACGGTCCAGGTGTTTGGCCCATACTTTGTTTCTGTTACACAGTTTATTTGCATTTCTCTGGGTAACACTGTTATGATGCAAGGATTTATGTCAGTGAAGACTAAAATACATGCCAACTCCCATCCTCATATCATTCAGACAGTTCTGCTGATACAGTCCCTGTTGCTGTACAACTGTTCAGTTATGACAGCAATATTCTGATTCTGTCTGTATATGTGGTCCATTTCCCACTCTTTGTACAGCCTTTGTTCATTAGTCTTGCACTAAGAGGTTGATATGTTTGATTCTGAGGTATGTCTGCACTGCATGTTATATGACTACACACACACACACACACACACACATATATAGATATATATATGTATATCTATATATATATAGATATATATATGTATATATATATCTGTGTGTGTGTGTGTGTGTGTATATATATATATATATATATATATATATATATATATATATATATATATATATATATATATATATATATATATGTATTTTATATATATATATATATATATATATATATATATATATATATATATATATACACATAGGTAGATACTAGGCTACTGGCCCTAGGGTCTATATAAGCCTAGCCAACAAGATTCCCTGGCTTTTGCCACCCAAGACAAATAATATCCTGTGCCCCTCTCGAGCAGACATAGAGAAGAGAATCATGGGGTGGATTTCCTATTTACCATCCAGATGTCAGTATTTATCTTAAAGTGGGCTAATGAAGAGCTCTGTTTCACATAAATGGGTAGTTTGTTCTGGAGTATGGGAAGTGTTATGGACAGTAATATATCCCACCAGTATGTTCTGTCTATTGTGGTGGCAAGGTTTAGCTCTCTGGAGCATGTGTTTTGGAGGGACTCGTATTTCTTTATATGTGGCATGGCCAACAGTTCTGGGTTTGACATGGCTTTGCATGTTAGGCAGAGATCAGCTCTGAGTAGACGATATGCAATGTATTAAAGCTGGTGTCTTTTCATAGGTTCATAGGTAGGTACTAGGCTATTGGCCCTAGGGACTATACAAGCCTAGCCAAAAAGGTACCCTGACTTTCGCCACCCAAGAAAATTATTTTCCTGTGCCCCTGTCAAGCAGAACCACAGAAGTGAACCCTGGGGTCGATTTCCTATTACCCATCCAATCATCAAGATTTTTCTTGAAGAGTGCTAAAGAGGAGCTCTGTTTGACATAGATAAGGTAGTCTGTTCCAGAGTATGTGAAGTCTCTGCGACAGACTTCTATCCCTCCAGCATGTTCTGTTTATTGTGGTGACAAGGTTTAGGTCCCTAGACCGTGTAGCTTGGAGGGATTGGGATTTCTTTAAGTGGAGCATGTCCAACAGCTCTGGGTTTGACATAGCTTTGTATGTTAGGCAGAGATCATCTCTGAGTAGGCGATATGCGACAGAGTAAAGCTGGAGTTTTTTGAGACGGTCTGCGTAGGGCATCTGTTTGAGGCTGGTAATCCTCTTTGTGAGGTATTTCTGTGGCCTTTCCGGTTGTTGTAGATGTCTTGTGAGGTAGATACCAAAAGGGGCGTTGTACTCTATAATGGGTCTAATGAGTGATGAGTAGAGGAGAACAATGACCTCTTTTTTTCTGGATGAGAAACCTTTTGTGATGAGGTGTGCCACGTAGAAGGATTTCCTGACCACTGTGGCGATGTGATTATCAAAGGAGAGACTACTGTCCACCTGTGTCCCAAGGTCTCTTATCACACTTTCAGTGTTAAGTAGACTACCACCTATGTGGTAGTTCATGGGTACAGGGTTTTTACCAAAGGGGATGACAATGCACTTTTTGGCATTGAGCTTGAGACCATGTCTTTGACACCAGGCATCTGTCTCAGTGAGGCCCTTCTGTAGGATTTCCACATCATTAGGAGTTTTGATTATGGCTCCTAGTTTGCAGTCATCTGTGAATTTAGTTAGCCAAAGACCTTCTGTGTTAGCCTGTACTTCAGAGAAGTAGATACCAAACAGGAGAGGACCCAGGACTGAACCCTGTGGTACTCCACTTGTCACTGGTCTGAAGTCTGATTTGGAGTCTGCTACTTTTACAGTGTGGGTTCTGTCAGTAAGCCAGTTGGCAACCCATCTTGTGACATACAGATTTATACCTAGTTTAGTGAGTTTATCTATAATTCCAGAGTGGGGGATGGTGCTGAATGCCTTGGCGAGATCTAGATAGGCTGTGTGAACCACCTTACCCTCATCTATGGCTTTGGTGACTACTTCAAAGAAGTCTATCAGGTTTAGGAGACATGATCTGCCTTTTACAAACCCAAACTGTGTGGGTTCCAGAGTTTGAAGATCTCCAATGTCTTTGTTTATGAGTTCCATGATGATACGTTCCATGGCCTTGCAGACAAGGCTCGTCAGGCTAATGGGGCGGTAGTTCCTGGGGTCTGTTGTGGCTCCCCCTTTGTGGAGTGGGATAACTGTCACGGTGCACCATTCAATGGGCACAAAGCCTGAGTTGAGGCTATGATTGAACATGGTACTTAGGTGGGATGCCACTTCATTCTGTAGTTCATGTAGAAGGCAACCGGGGATGTTGTCAGGTCCCATGGGTGCTGTGTTCTTGGCTTTGGAGAGTGTGGTTTTTACCTGTGCAGCCGTGATTACAGGAGCTTTGCATTCTTCCGGTATAATGATGGGCCCTTTAGGGGGTGAGAGGGGGGTAAAGTTAGCACTGAACCTATCTGCCAGGATTTTGGCAATATCAGTTGGTTCTGTATATTTAGTGTCATTGTGCTGTAACTCAGAACAGAGTGTTGCCATTGAGATTCTTGACATAGCTATATAATGTTTTCTGGTTGTCTTTAGAATCAGTGACAATTTTGTTTTCATAACTAGCTTTGGTGGATTTTATGAGGGCTCTCAGCTTCTTACTGAGGCTGACCAGGGAGTTCCTCCAATCATGGGATTTTACTCTTTTTTGCAACAGTTTCTTTCTTCTGTTGTAGAGTTTGTTTTGGCTTCCTTTTTTTGAAGGATAGCATCTTGGTTCTGTTAGGGATAGCATGATCCATGCACTCATGTAAGTGCTTATAAAGTGCATTTGTGTAGGATTCAGCAGTCATATCTCTATTGTCCATCTGCATGGGTGTCGTGAAGTTTGCCACTTCTGTCTTAAGAAGTGTGAAGTTGTCTTTGGAGAAATTTTTTATGGTTGTTTTCCTAATGGGGGGTGGGAGCGGGATGTGGATGTCTAGTGTGATTAGCTTGTGGTCGGATCTGACCAACGAGGAGCTGACCTCTGGTGTGGAACACCCGTCACCCATGTTGGTGTTGACCAGGTCTAGGATATTGCTGCCCCTGGTGGGGGTGTGGATAAGTTGATCCAAGGCATTGGAACTGATGATTTCCAGAAAACGTTGAGCAAAAGAGTTGGCACATGAGTAGTTTTCCCAGTTAATGGTAGGGTAGTTGAAATCACCCATTATTAGAGTGTTGGGTTGTACCTTAATATTTTCCAGTGTATCAAGAAAAGAGGAGTGGGAATCCTGGGGCATGGTGGTGGGTCTGTAGCAAGCTATAATCTGGATTGCGGTTTTGCCCAGAGTTAGGTGAACTTGGATAATCTCGGATGCATTATGCCGAGCAACTAGCTTGGAAGTGTGGATATCCTTAATAAATATGGACACGCCTCCATCTTTAGTGTTTCGGTCTGGATTTGGTGGCCGAAAGATGTGGTATGAATTATAGCCTGGTAATGCAGGGGTGCTCTCTGGAGCTTTGAACCAGGTCTCTGTCACTGCACAGATGTCAATGTTCTCCATTTTAAGGAGTGCCTCGAGTGAGTTTTGAGACAGTTTGCGTAGGGCATCTGTTTGAGGCCAGTGGTCCTCTTTGTGAGGTAATTCTGTGGACTTTCCAGTTGTTGTAGATGTTTTGTAAGGTACATACCAAACAGGTTATTGGACTGTATAATAGGTTTAATGAGGGATGAGTAGAGAGGAACAATGATCTCCTTTTTGGATGAGACACCTGTTGTGATGTGATGTGCCACACAGAAGAATTTCCTGAGTACTGTGGCAATGTGGTTATAAAAGGAGAGACTACTATCCACCTGTGTACCTAGGTCTCTTATTACACTTTTAGTGTTAAGTGTACTAATCAGCTATGTGGTAGTTCATGGGCACAGAGTTTTACCCAAAGGGGATGACAGTGCATTATTTGGTGTTGAATTTGAGGCCATGGCTTTGACACCAGGCATCTGTCTCAGTGCGGCCCTTTTGTAGACTGTCTGCATCTTTACAGGATTCAATAATGGCTCCCAGTTTGCAGTCATCTGTGAACTTTGTTAGCTATAGACCCTCTGTGTTAGTCTGAATTTCAGAGAAGTAGATGCGAAACATAAGAGGACCAAGGACTGAAGCCTGCTGTACTCCACTTGTCACTGGTCTGGAGTCAGATTTGGAGTCTGCTACTTTCACAGTGTGGGTTCTGTCTGTAAGCCAGTTGACAACCCATCTTGTAACATATGTATGTATGCCTAGTTTAGTGAGTTTATCTGTAATTTCAGAGTGGGGGATGCTGTTGAAGGCCTTGGCAAGGTCTAGGTAGGCTGTGTGAACCACATTGGCCTTGTCCTTGTCTCTGGTGACTGCTTCAAAGAAGTCAATCAGGTTTAGGTGACACAATGTACCTTTCACAAACCCAAACTGGGTGGGATCCACAGTTTGGAGGTTACCTATGTCATTGTTTATAAGTTCCACGATGATACTCTCCAGGGCTTGCAGATCAGGCTTCTCATGCTGATGGGACAATGGTTACCAGTGTCTGTGGTGGCTCCCCCCTTGTGGAGTGGGATAACTGTCACTGTGTGCCATTCAGCATGCACAAAGCCTGAAGTGAGGTTATGTTTGAACTTGGTACTTAGGTGGGGGGTGCCAGTTCGTTCTGTAGTTTGTGCTGAACACAGCCTGGGATGTTGTCTGGTCCCATGGGTGCTGTATTCTTGGCTTTGGAGAGTATGGTTTTTACCTGTGCAGCCATGATTACAGGGGCTTTACATTCATCCAGCATTGAGATGGGCCCTTTAGTGGGTGAGAGGGTAGTAATCGGTAAAGTTAGCACTGAACCTATCTGCCAGGATGTTGGCAATCAGTTGGTTCTGTATATTTAGTGTCATTGTGCTATAACTCAGAGCAGATCTGAGTGTTGCCATTGAAATTCTTGACATAGCTATAGAATGCTTTGTGATTGTCTTTAGAATCAGTTGAAATTTTGTTTTTGTAACTAGCTTTGGTGGATTTTATGTGGGATCTCAGCTTCTTACTGACGCTGATAAGGGAGTTCTTACAGTCATGGGAGTTTACTCCTTTTTTGCAACAGTTTCTTCCTTCTGTTATATAGTTTCTTTATGGCAGGGGACTACCAGATTGGCTTACTTTATTGGGAGGAGAGCATCTTGGTTCTATTTGGGATGGTACGATCCATGCACTTGTGTATGTGTTCATACAGTGCATTAATGTAATATTCAGCAGCTGTACTTCTATTTTCCATCTGCATGGGTATCTGTCTTAAGAAGCATGAAGTTGGCTTTGAAGAAGTTCTTTACAGTGGTTTCCTTAATGGGGGTGTGTGGGTGGTATATATATATATATATATATATATATATATATATATATATATATATATATATATATATATATATATATATATATATATATATATATATATATATATATATATATATCTGTATATGTGTGTGTGTGTGTATATGTATATAAATATATATATATATATTTATATAGGTTCATAGGTGTGTATTATGCTAATGGCCCTGGAGTCTTTACAAGCCTAGCCCATAGGATTATCCTGGCATCATGCCACCCAACCGTAGTTCCTAATGCGTCTGTCAAGTAGAGCCACTGGAGTGATCCCCGGGTTGAATTTTCTATTTAAGCAGAATACACCCTTGCAAGTACAGCAAGTGCATGGCCCCAAAAAACCTAAGTTCAGTAAGAAATCAAAAGGCCGGCACACAGTGGTGTTGAATGTAGGACATAATATCAGCCTACTATTAGACAGTATCAACACACAGTGGAATATATTATTAGCTGACAACAGATTATCAGATATTTTACCAGACAAATGTTTGTTTTCCTTTCGCAGGGGAAAAACTCTTGGGTCATACTTCAGTCATTACAAACAGGGATTTACTAGAGTCAGTGAAAAATCTCAATGCACATTGACAGGGGACCTTTTATATGGTTGTGTACTGTGTGGACACTGTGTACATTGCCCAAGGCTGGCCAAATCCAAACAGTTCACTAGCAAAAACACAGGAACAGGATTTGATATCAAGTTGTTGGCAAATTGTGGCACAGTTTGGGTTATCTATCTTGCAACCTGTTCCTGTTCAGCATTCTATATAGGACAAACTTCTTGACCAGTCAGGATACGTATATTGGATAATGTTAGTGATATTAGGCAGAAAAGACTAACTCATGCTTTATATAAACATTCCCTGGTAGACACCACTGCCAACTTTAGATTTACCATGATTGATAGAATTATTGGAGACAGGGTTAATAAATTTGGTTGGCACAGTATACTCAATAATAAAGAAAAAAAGTGGATTATTAAGTTGGGTGGCTTATTTCCATCTGGTCTTAATGAACATTTATAGCCAACCAATCAGCAGGTCTTTTATTAAGAACATGTATTAAAAGGGCATGGTTTTACTTGGTTCATGATTCACACTGAAGAAGGCTTTATATTGTTTCAGCCAAAACCGATCTGTTTTTGCCTTACATGACATGTTATATTAAAGTTTGAAATCTATATTCAACACCACTGTGTGCTGGCCTTTTGATTTCTTAGTGAATTTTCTATTTCCCATCCACAAATCAAGATTTCTCTTGAAGAGGGCCAGTGAGGTGCTCTGCTTGACATGTATGGGAAGTCTATTCCATAGCATGGGCAGTCTCTGGGTTATGAACCTGTCACTACAGCATGTTCTGTTGATTGTGGTAATGAGGTTGAGGTGTCTGGAGTATGTGGTGTGGAGGGATTGGGATTTCTTTAGATGTAGCATTTCTAACAGAGCTGGGTCACACATGGCTTTGTAAGTCAAGCAGAGATCACCTCTAAGTAGGCGATATGAGACAGAGAATAGTGGAGCTTTTTGAGTCTGTCCATATAGGACAAGTGCTTAAGACCTGGGATCCTCTTTGTGAGGTACTTTTGCCACCTCTCCAGTGGTGTCAGGTGTCTAATGAGGTGCATGTCAAATGGAGCATTGTACTCGATAATTAACCTAATGAGGGAAGAGTAGAGGGAGACAATGGCCTCTTTCTTCCTGGATGCAAAACCCTTAGTAATGAGATGTGCCAAATGAAGGACTTTCTGACCATAGTGGCAATGTAGTGGTCAGAAGAGAAGTTGCTCTCAACCTGTGTTCTAAGATCTGTTATTACACCTTCTGTGTTCAGTGGACTGCCATCAATGTGGTAATTCAAGGGAACTGAGTTTTTCCCAAGGGGGATGATGACACATTTTTGGCATTGAGCTTAAGGCCATGGTTCTGACACTAGTCGTTGGTCTCATTGAGGCCTTTCTGTAGGATGTCAACATCACTTGGGGAGTTAATAATAGCTCCCAACTTGCAATCTTCTGTGAACTTTGTCAGCCACAGTCCCTTCGTGTTGGTCTGGACTTCAGAGAAGTAGATACCAAACAGGAGAGGACCCTGGACCGAACCCTGTGGGACTCCAGTTGTGACTGGTCAACAGTCTGAGTTGGAGTCAGCTACTTTCACACTGTGGGTTCTATCTGTGAGCCAGTTTGCAAACCATGTAATGATATAGGGGTTGATGCCTAACTTAGTGAGTTTTTCTATGATTCCTGAGTGTGGAATGGTATCAGAGGCCTTGGTCAAATCAAGGTAGGCTGTATGAACCACCTTGTATTAATCCACAACTCTAGTGACTGACTCAAAGAAGTCAACCAAGTTGAGCAGGCATGATCTACCCTTTACAAAACCAAACTGTGTAGGATCCAGAGTTTGGAGATTCCCTATATCCTTGTTTATTAGGTCCATGATGAGTTCCATAGCTTTGCATATCAGACTTGTCAGGCTAATGGGCCAATTGTTCCTGGGGTCTGTAGTCGCTCCTGCTTTGTGGAGAGGGATGACTGTAACAGTGCACCATTTGGTAGGGACAAAGCCTAAGGTGAGGCTGTGATTAAACAGGGCACACAGTTGAGGTGCCAGTTCACTCTGTAGTTCATGTAGAACACAGCCAGGGATATTGTCAGGTCCCATAGAAGCTGTATTCTTGGCCTTAGACAGTGCTGATTTAACCTGTGCAGCAGTAATAGTTGCTGCCTGGCAATCTACTGGTATTGTGATTGTTCCTTTGGGAGGAGATAGGGGTAAGGTTGTCACTGAATCTGTCAGCTGGTATATTGGCAATATCTGTTGGCTCGGTATAGGAGGTACCATTATGCAATAGCTCAAAGCAAATCTGGGTAATGCCGTGGAGATTCTTTCCATAACTATAGAAGGCCTTGTGGTTGTCTTTACTATCTGCTGCAATTCTGTTTTCATAGCTAGCTTTAGAGGATTTGATGAGGGATCTCAACCTTTTGTTGAGTCTGATAAGGGTGTTTTTCCAGTCTTGGGACTTCACCTTATTCTGCATCAGTTTCCTCCTTCTGTTGTAGAGTTTGTTTATGGCAGGGGACCTCCAGATTGGCTTCTTTTTTTTTTTTGAGGAGAGCATCTTGGTTCTATTGGGCATGGTGAGATCCATGCATTTGTGTATGCATTCATACAGTGCACTGGTGTATGATTCGGTGGTCATGCAACTATTCTCCATTTGCATGGGTGCCGTGAAGTTAGCCACCTCAGTTTTTAGGAGCCCACATTTAGCTTTGAATAAGATTTTCATGGTGGCTACCTTTGTGGGGATGGTGGGAGGGATGTGGATTTCCAAGGTGATTAGTTTGTGGTCAGATCTAACCAGGGAGGAGTTGACTATTGGTGTAGAGCAACAGTCACCCATGTTAGTAATGACCAGGTCAAGGATGTTGCTACCTCTAGTGGGGATAAGAATGAGCTGGTCCAAGACATTGGAATTTATGAATTCCAGAATGCGTTGGGCAAGTGTATTGATACATGAGTAGTGTTCCCAGTTAATGGAGGGGTAGCTGAACTCACCCAGTATGAGAGTGTTAGTTTGGACCCTAATATTCTCCAGGGTGCTTAGGAACATGGAGTGTGCATCTTGGGACATGGTTGTGGATCTATAGCAGGCTATGACCTGAATTGCTGTCTTTCCCAATGTTAGCTGTACCTGAGGTATTTCAGATGCATTATGCTGGGCTACCAGTCTGGAGGTGTGTGCATTCTTTGGAGCTTTGGTCCAAGTTTTGGGCTGAAATTAATTATGGCCTGGTAGGGCAAGGGTTCTTTCTGCTGCTTTGAACCAGGTCTCTGTTACACCACAAATGTTGATGTTCTCCATTTTAAGGAGTGATTTGAGTGAGTGCATTTTGAGATTTAGACTTTTAGTGTTGAGCAGCATGACTCTCAGATTGCATTTGTTTGTAGCTGTTGTGGTAATTTGGTCTTTGGAACACCACCTATAAAAGGCACTATAGGGGTGGCAAGAGCCTTGACCAGTATCCAGAAGCCAAGGGGTAACAGATGTAGGCCATCTCTGGCAAAGCATCGAGGTCTGTCATTCATGTCATCCCAGGCAGACAGATACTGGATCCTTAGAATGACAATATATATATATATATATATATATATATATATATATATATATATATATATATATATATATATATATATATATATATATATATATATATATATATATATATATATATGTGTGTGTGTGTGTGTGTGTGATATATATATATATATATATATATATATATATATATATATGTGATATATATATATATATGTATGTGTGTGTGTGTTGCTATGTTTCCATAAATATGTTTCAACACAAACACATATAAAATGATAAAGATATATAAAACTACTTATATAACATTCTACAAATATATCAATTTATGAGATAGGTATATATATACATGTATATGTTTATATATAGATATGTATATATATATATATATATATATATATATATGTCTATATACAATACATGAATGTTGCCACAGAACTTTATCACTATTGTTGTATGCCTCTACTGCATGATATATTTGAAAAAGCACGAGCAATTTGTACAGCTCAGATGGTACAGTGGTATGTTCTTTGATTGTAGTGTATAGGGTCATGGGTTCAAGACTTGAAAGTGGCATTTTTTTTCCATTAATGTTAAATAACAGGACTGAATGATATGTTGGGAAAAACATCATAACATTTTATAGCTTGTATGTCTTAGTGGTTAAATGCTTTGACTATGGTGTATGGGCTCCTGGGTTAAAGAGGTGGGACTAACAGTTTTATTTCCATTGATGTTAAATAACCGGACTGCATGATATGTTGGGGAAAACATCATAAAATTCAGGAGCTTGCATGGCTTACTAGTTAATTTTGTTTGACTATTGTGTGCGTGCTCCTGGGTTCAAGACCTGGGACTGACATTTATTTTCCATTAATGTTTAATAACCAGAGTGCATAATATGTTAGGAAAACCATCATAATATTATACATCTCAAATGACTTAGTGGTTAAGTATTTTGACTATAGGGTCCTGGTTTCAAAACCTGCAAAGGCTGTTTATTTTGTTCCTACACTTTAAATTTTATTGCAGAGGGGGAATAAAATGAAAAAAAAGTGTTTTGACTATTTTACTAGGGGGGGTATGGACATTGCTTTCTACACCATTATCTGTGTGGGGGGCTGTGTGAACGTTGATAACATGACAGGGACTTTGCATTACCTTGTACTTGCACACATTCTGGGGAAAGCATATAATGACAGGGGAACAAATAGGGACAGATTTTAAATATTGCTCTTACATACTTGGGAATGTATTGTGTGTGCTTTACCATTTAACTTTTTTTTTATCCATGGACACTAACTCTTGTTGCTGTTGACTTCTGTGCAGGGGGTGTGTATATTGTGAGAGATCTGCTCTCAGTCACCCCCCCCTGTGCTCGTACACTGATCCATGTCCGTGTAAGAGCTGAGCAGCATGCCTTTGTTAATATTCAAGGTGCTGCTGCTCTACAAGGACACAAACCCCTCCGTGTCAGAATAACTGCATTCTGACATGGAGCTTTGTGAATCTGGGGGATTGAGCTCTGTCAGTCATGTCATCGCAAGCAGAGAGATACTGGATCCCTTGAGAATGACACAAAACATGTAAGCCAGTGTTGCAGTCAATCATCTGTTGATAGTACTGCAGCATCCTTCTGTTTGATGGCGGTATACTGCTCAGAGCTACTGTCACACCTGCCTAGATCACATAATTGTTCAGTTCAACCATGTCTCCTGTCATGTAGTCCAGGCAGGTGTGCCCCAGGTTATTCACACCCACATGGACACAGAGTGATACTCGTAGTTATTGTGGAGTGCCATGACTGGCTGTGTTATGTGTTGGATGCTGGCATGTGATAGATATTTGGATGTTACCTGCTCCATATTCAACTTAGTGAGTGAGATATGTGCATGCATCAGTAGTCAGTTACTCACTGTATTGTGCAAGGTGGTTAGCCTTAGGAGCTTAGGTTGAGGGGCACACTGTGTAGGTTAAATATGTGTCTCTTGCCATATGCCATGTCATGGTGTCTGAGTGGCTGTCTGTCTTGCTGGTGTGTGCTGTTTGCATAAATGTCCATTGAATGCCTCTGTGAAGGTGGTTGTGTGACTTTTCACTGTATGTCATTGTTTGCGAGCGTACAGGTCGAGGGCGTCATGACGTCACCATTGAAGCCATTGTTCATTCGGAACAGGCTTCTGCTATTTCGGAGCGTTTTGCGGACTCTGTGCAAGAAAAACTCAGGTTTCTACAGCTAACTCTTGTTTGGAGCGTTTGAATATCAATGGAGTGGTATATTTTGGAAAGGATGTGGAGATTATACAAGCAAGTGCATTGGCCTCATTATCTAACACTGGGAACAGCAAAACAGGTACTGTTTGTCATTCTGCCCCTAAGGCGAGGTTTGAAGCCAAAGTTGCGGCTTCTAATACACAGGCTGGTCATTCTTTTGGTGTTTCTAGTTCACTGAAGGGCTTGGGAAAGGCTAATTATAAATTACATGATTTTTTAAACAAAAAGTTTAATTTTACAGCAGGCAACAACCGGGGCGAAAGTCACAGTGAGCCGAGAAGGAAACAAGACAAGAACTATACATCTATTAGAGACATGATCTTTGGGTTTGAGAAAAAATTATACAAACTCAAGACTTTGCAGATGGAAATGTTTTATTTTAGTGACTGTGTTAAGTTGAAGGTGGTTCCTCAGGGACTACTTGTTTTTAAATTCCCTTTTGGGTTATATTATGACATGGATATGGTGCAAGATTTTACCAACCTGTTTGATAAATGGTGTATTGAACTGCTTATCAAAGTGTTGGTTTTTCAAGAACAAATGAAGGCTAAATTATTTAAAGAAGTGGAAATACTTAACAAGGGCATTTTGGAAGACTTACTATTTACTCAATATGAGGAATTGTATTCTAAAGTCCTTGAGAGAGTTGAAAAAAAGTGTAATATACAATTTCAGAAAAAGAAAAGGAAGCTCAACAGGGATGTTCAACAGTATAAATCTAAAACAGTATACACCACAGACAGGCTTTTTATTGATAGTTATAGCCAGGAAATTGTGCCAGGGAGTTTCAATTACCAAGGAGGTGGAGGTTATTCAGAAGGTTATTCAGAAGCTACTGGTAATGGGACCCCCTTTGAACAACCATTTAATGATGGTTTTCATGTAGAAGAGGATTTTCCCACCCTAAGATGCTCGGAAAGAATAGTGATCAGACAACCAGGAGTCCAACATTATTACAATTCCGATTACCCCGCCCACAGGGGTCAATACCACAAGGGGAGAAGTAGGGGCAGGTATTAGATGGGAACTCTTTCCATTCTGATATTATTTGTAGCTCTAAAGGATTCAATATTTACAACTATACAGATAGAGTTATTTCTGAAGAATATTTTTCACTTTTCTCTAAAGAGTTTAAATTTGTTCCTGCTAGGATACCAGATATAGCAGAAGTTTTTCTTGATATTCACATGTTTACTAGGAACATAAATTTTTGATTATTGTTTCCTGGTAACAATACTGATAGTATTGGGCATAAACCTACAGCCTTGAGAAAAAAATAGTGCGTTCAATCCTCCCTTACACCCTTTGGTAGCTAGTTTTGAGAATGTGGTTAAACAAGAGTTGTATCAACTTTGGGCTAACAACAAGAAGGCATTTTTTAATCTGAGTTCCAAAGAGAAAGAATTACTTTTTTCTTTAAAACATGATAGAAATATTCGTATAATGACCCCAGATAAGGGAGGGGGGATTGTAATTTTTGACAGTGAAGATTATAAAAACCTTATCCAAGCTATTTTGTTTCAGGAGGAAAGCTATTTGCTGGTATCCAAGAATCAGATTAATATTTCTTATCAGCATAGTGATGGGGTTTTGGAAGAATACGTATTAGAACAAAGGATTAGTCAGGAAGTCCATTCTTTATGTTAAATAATTTTCCCAAGGCACCCAGCATGTTTGGCATCCGTAAGATCCACAAAGATGTTTTGTCACCCCCATTCAGGCCTATTGTGGCAGCAGGGGGATCTAAAACACACAATTTGGCAGTGTTTGTGGACCAGATGGTCAAGCATGTAGTTGAGGGTATGCCACATCTTGTTAAAAATTCTTGGGATTTTCTGGGACAGATTAAGCAGGATTTATGGAATCCTGATCTGATTTTTTTGACAATAGATGTGCAAGATTTATTCTCCTGTATTCCTAGAGAGGAAGGTTTAGATTATTTTGAAAAAAAAATTGTTTGATCATTCTAGATTATCTTCAGAGCGTGTGCAGCTTGTTTGTGAAATTATGGCCTTGATTTTAGATAATAATTATATTTTTTTCAAAGGGCAATACTTCCAACAACTAAAGGGAGTTGCCCCCGTGTATGCAAATATTGTTTTACTAGAGTGGGAGAAGGAATTTATTTTCAAAAGCAGGTTCTGCTTGGATATTTTGTTTTACAGTAGGTACCTGGACAATATTTTTATTTTATGGAAGGGTACCAAAGAAAGTATTGCTGGTTTTATTGAATATTTAAACAGCACTACTCATTATTTGAAATTTACTTATGAATGTAATGAGAAAGAAATACATTATTTGGATACCACTATTATTAAGGATGTATGTTGTTTCAGATCTAAAGTGTATAGAAAGAAAACTTTTTGTAATTCTCATCTCCATTTTCAAAGTCACCACCCACTATACCAGAAAAAAAGTATTGTTAAGGGACAGGCGATTAGTATTTCTAGAATGACTTCTCATTTTGAGGACGTCATTAAAGAATTCAACGACCTCAAGAATATGTTTTTGGAGAGAGATTATCCACTGGAATTTGTGGAGGGTATTTACAAAAGATTTTGAGAGAGTGGAGTTCTAAATATCAACCTTTGTTAGGTAGTGGTCTTTCTAAAACAAAAAATAATGAAAGAACAGAGAGTTCTTCCTACAATTTGTCCCAGGCATGTGTGGTGCAATACAATTCATATTATAACGACATAATGAACATCCTTTGCAAGAATTGGAATATTTTTAGGGGTGACCCTAATATTTTACAAGCAGTGGGTGAAAAACCTATTTTCTGTACTAAAGTGGGTCGCAACTTGAAACTTACCTTGGAGGGTAATACGAACAACAGCAGTGTAAAATCAAATGAATTTACCAAAGCCTATGGTTGTTGTACACAGTGTAGATTTATTTTCTCAGTTGTTAGTTTGAAACTTGACAATACAAACCAGGACACAGTATTTTTTAAAAAAGGTAATTGTCACACTAGTAAAATAGTTTATTTGGCTAAGTGTAATTTCTGCCCGGGGTTTTATGTTGGGAAAACTGAGAGGGCTCTCAGGTCCAGGATATATGAACATTTATATGATATTAAGAATTCAAAAGAAACTAATGCCTTATTCAGGCATAGTAAAATATGTAGTATTTTTTCTGGATTCAAGTTTGGGATATTGGATACAATAGAAATAAACCCCAGGGGTGGTAACTGGAAAAACACTTTAAACAAAAGGGAATTGATGTGGCAGCTTCATTTGGCAGCTAATTTATGTCCAGGATTAAATGATTTTATATCTGTCTTGCCTGCTTTAAAATAAAGATCAGAAAGGGTTTGATTTTAAAATGTGATTTTTTTCATAGAAATGTTTTTATTGGATTGTTCAGTTTTTACAGTGTATGCCTTTTAGGGTATTAATTTATTCAAGGGATTTTTGTTTGATTGGTGGGATTTTAACCTATCCTGTGTTATTGTAACATATTTAAATCCACATGACTGTTTGTATATTGTTCTGATGAAGTAAATTTTACTTTGATGAAAACGCTTAACCTGGAAATAAATTTTGTGTCTACTAGTCCTGCTGGTGAACTTGTTGGTTTTTATCCTCTTGACCTGCTAGTCCAGGCTTTGCTGGAGAGTGCATATGTTCACATTGGGTGATATACGGGTAATTCACACAGGTCTGAGTGTTTGGACTTTAGAGGGGAGGGTTGTCTGTGTACATGAGGTAGTTGTAACAGTGCGTCAGAATGGACAAGTGCACCAGGGTAATAGGTGACATCACAGAAAACTGCCCTGCAATCATGCCGGGAGGGGTGAGCATAACTAGTAAGTACTGGGACTACGTCTGTAATGAATGAGCACTGGCAGCTGTGCCACACTTATTGATACATTAACCTTGTGAAGTGCCAAGCAATAATGTCATTTGAAGTGCAAGACAGAGCTAGCATAATGTAAGGGTGGAACTGAAGGCAGACTTACTGCCACCTGTAATACTTAAAATCAGCTGTGCAGTTATCAGCAGCTTTGGCCATGTGAAAGTTCAGTAAGCATTGCAGTGCATGCAGTAACTGCGAAACACTATAGTAGACATAACTAGATAGGCAGGAGTTCTAATCCCAGTGCTGGCAAGTAAGTATGTGTGTGTGTGTGTGTGTGTGTGTGTGTGTGTGTGTGAATCATGTACTGTGTGGATTATACCATTGTGATTTATGTACCACCCTGTAATTGTCCCATCACCCTACTTTACTAGGCCTACTGATGTCATTCACCTTAGAACCTTAGAAGTTACTTGGGACAAGGAGACCTCATGTAAGCTCTGTGGTGCATCTGATAACTACGTAACACTGTAGTAGAAATAACTAGACAGGTAGGGGTTCTATTCTCAGTACTGGGAACTGTGTGTGTCCCTTTGGCCAAAGATCATATCCCGCTTGGCTGATAGCATTTTGATTGGTGTACCATCCATGCCTGTTTACCACCTCCTGATGGCATTACCTTATATAATGTGGTAATGGCATCTGCCTCACATGCAGCATGTTAAACCATTGTTCAGGCCATTCCAGACCTCTGCACAGATGTCTATGGGATATCCAGATGTTTAGGTTCATATGTTTATAGGTGTGTACTAGGCTAATGACCCTGGAGCCTTTACAAGCCCAGCCGGAGGATTACCCAGTCCTTGTGCCACCTGACATTATTTTCCAGTGCCTCTGTGGAGTAGAGCCACTGCAGTGATCCCTGGGGCGAATTCTCTATTTCCCATCTATTCAGCAAGATTTCTCTTGAAGAGGGCCAGTGAGGTGCTCTATTTGACATGTATGGGATGTCTAGTTCATATCATGGGCAGTGTCTGGTTTATGCACCCATCCCTCTGTCATGTTCTGTTGATTGTGGTAATGAGGTTGTGGTCTCTGGAGCATGTGGTGTGGCAGGATTGGGATATCCTTGGATGTAGCATTTCTAACAGAGCTGGGTCAGACATGGCTTTGTAGGGCAAGCAGAGATCGACTCTAAGTAGGCGATATGCGACAGAGAATAGTTGGAGTGTTTTGAGTCTGTCCATATAGGACAACTGTTTCAGGCCTAGGATCATCTTTGTGAGTTACGTTTGCGGCCTCTGCAGTTGTTGCAGGTGTCCATTGAAGTACATGCCAAATGGGGCATTGCGCCCGATGATTGGCCTAATGAGGGAAGGGTAGGGGGATACAATAACCTCCTATTTCCTTGATGCAAAGCCATTAGTAATCAGATGTTCCACATAGAAGGACTGTCTGCCCACAGTGGCAATGTGGTGGTCCAAAGAGAGGTTGCTGTCAACCTGTGTTCACAGATCTCTTATAATGCCTTCTGTGTTCAGTGGACTACCATCAATGTGGTGATTTATGGGAACTGAGTTGTGCCCAAAGGGGATGTTGGCACATATTTGGCCACTGAGCTTCATGCCATGCTTCTGGCACCATACGTTGGTCTCAGTGAGGCCTTTCTGCTGGATGTCAGCGTCACTTGGGTAGTTAATAATAGCTTCCAACATGCAGTCATCAGCAAACTTTGTCAAACAGAGTACCGTTGTGATAGCCTGCATTTCAGAGAATAGACCAAACAGGGGAGGACCCGGGACTAAACACTGTGGGACTCCACTTGTGACTGGTCATCAGTTTGACTTGGAGTCAGCTACTTTCACACCGTGGGTCTATGTGTGAGCCAGTTTGCAACCCACCCAGTGATATAAGGGTTGATGCCTACCTTAGTGGGTTTTCTATGATTCCAGAGTGGGGAGTGGTATCAAAGGCCTTGGCCAGATCAAGGTAGGCTGTATGACCACCTTGACATCATCCACAGCTCTGGTGACTGACTCAAAGAAGTTGACCAGTTTGAGCAGGCATAATCTACCCTCCACAAAACCAAACTGTGTGGGATCCACACTTTGGAGATCCCCTATATCCTTGTTTAGTAGGTCCATGACAATGTGTTCCATAGCTTTGCATATCAGACTCATCAGGCTAATGGAGTGATAGTTCCCAGGGTCTGTAGTCACTCCTACTTTGTGGAGAGGGATGATTGTAGCAGTGCGCCAGTTGGTAGGGACAAAGCCTGAGGTGAGGCTGTGATTGAACAGGGCACACAGGTGTGGTGCCAGGTCACTCTGTAGTTCAGGTCACAGCCAGAGATAATCTCAGGTCCCATAGAAGATGTTTTCCTGGCCTTGGGCAGTGCTATTTTAACCTGTTCAGCAGTAATACTGGGTGTCTGGCAAACTACTGGTATTGTGATTGGTCCTTTGGGGTGGTGCAAGGGGTCAGGTTAGCACTGAATCTGTTGAACAGTATATTGGCAATATCTGTTGTCTCGGTATAGGAGGTACCATTGTGCAGTAGCTCAGAGCACATCTGGGTATTGGCGTGGAGATTATCCACATAACTATTGAAGGCCTTGTGTTTGTCTTTCCTATCCACTGCAATTCTGTTTTCATAACTAGCTTTAGGGGATTTGATGAGTGATCTCAACCTTTTGTTGAGGCTGATTAGGGAGTTGTTCCAGTCTTGGGACTTCACCTTTTTCCGCGTCAGTTTATTTGTTCCATTGTTGAGTTTGTGTTTGATAGGGGACCACCACATTGACTTCCTGTTTTGGAGGACAACGTCTTGGTTCTATTGGTTATGGCGAGATCCATGCATATGTGTATGTGTTCATACAGTGCATTGGTGTATGATCTGGTGGTCATGCAACTATTCTCCATTTGCATGGGTGCCGTGAACTTAGCCACCTCTGTTTTAAGGAGCCCAAGGTTAGCTTTGGAGGTGTTTGTCATGGTGGTTACCTTTGCGGGGGGTGGGGGTGGGAGGGATGTGAATTCCCAAGGTGATTAGTTTGTGGTTGGATCCACACCTCAGTATTTTGATGTGTGGACCCAACAAGGTCATGTATGTCGCCATGTACATCAGGGACAGTTGCATCCACCACCCTGAGTATTTGTGTGTTGTGGCATTCACTATATGCTGTACATTCATGACAGCCTGGAACATGCATCTGATGACTCCTTCTGTGGCACTTGCACCAGTGACACGAGCAGCGTTCCTCCTGCAAGCACCCCGTCCATCCACCTGTGTGGGACCTTGCCTGCACTCTGGCTATGGCCAATATCTACACTCACACCTGCCATAGTCACCACACTAGCCTGTTCAATGCCACCACCTGCCAACTGTCCATCATCTGTGGCCACTGGTGACGGAGTATGTGTGGGCATTGTCACTGTGTGCAGTGATGGTGTGCACAAGAGTGGGATGCCAACTAATGGCACAGATTCAGCCCCTGACAACCCCACCTGTACCTCAATATTCCTATCATCATTGGCAGAGTCTGCAGAGATATTGACATTGTTTCAAAAGGGGGGAACCCAGACACCATTGCCACCTGTGAGAGGAAGACAACATATGTATATTAATACCTGCACTTTGATGTTGGCTGGTATATACACACACACACACACACACACACACACACACACACACACACACACACACATGCGCACGAGCGCGTGCACACACACACACACACACACACACACACACACACACTTACAGGTGAGGTGGCACAAATCTGTTACACAGACCACACATTACCCACATGGTGACATGCATGACACACTGCTGTCAACATCATACATTGCAGTCAGTTGTACACCATGTAACTAACAATATAGGGCTCTGGGATACATGATTAGTGTTAGTGTGTGATGACCATTCCCCAGCACAGACTGCAGCCATGTACACATCATTGCTGTTCACCTGTATAGCACAGGGGCAAGTACTACAAAACATACCTCACAACTGTACATATCCTCACAGGATGAGTAGTGGTCTGGCTCATATGTCTGCTCTATTTCTCATAACCCCTGTGTTTCTCTGTGACATACATGGGATGATCTGAGGAGTGACATCACTGATTAATGACATACTTGTGAGTGTCAGATCTGCAAACGAGCAGTGAATGTATGGTCACACAATCCCTGTTACACCAGCTTGTAAGCTTACAGTGGATATAAGTGTACACAACCCTGTTAACATGGCGAGTTCTTGTAATATAGAGGATGAGACCACAATAATGCATTCAAATATGTCAGCCACTTTCCATGTGACATATGACCTGTGCAATCCAATCGATAAACAAACACACTTAATACGTGTAAAATATGATGACTGCAATATTTACAATATGTTGATTGCATATGTGTGCACACTCTTAAAATGATAAGTTGTTGAAGCACCTTGTAAGTGGCTTACAGCATTCACTCTTCTTGTGAAGGTGTCTATCAGCATGGCACATCCTGACTTGCCATTATTTTGCCACTCTTACATGCAAAGGTCATTCAACTCTGTCAGAATGCAAGAGCAGGTCATGTGCACAGCCCTCATCAGGTCACACTGGGGTTTTCTATCTGGTGTAGGTCTAGGCTCTGGCTGGGCCAATCCATACCCATGTTTGTGTTCCGGTGGAGCCATTCTTAGGTAGTTTTGGCTGTATGCTGCAGTTCTTTGTCATGTTGAAGGCTGACACATCTCATCCTCAGCGATCTTGCAGACGCCTGATGGATTTTGGGCAGAAGCAGGTGTTATTAGAAAATATTCAGAATTCTGATCCCCATGACTACAGGCCCTGTTCTGTCCATAGAACAGGGGCCCCACAGCAGGCTGCTGCCAGCAGTGTGATTTACCATGGGGATGTTGGTGTTCAGGTTATGAGAGCTGTTTCTTGTGCACCACCCATACCTGTTCATATTGTGGCTGTGAGGTCGATCCCTAGTCTCATTACACCATAACACATTTTCACACCTGCCTTTGGGAGACATGATGTGCTGTATTACAATTTGTATCCACCCCTGGCTGTTTTTGGTGTGTGGATATGCTTCCATCTTTTGACCCTACCCCATAGGCCAGATGTATGCAGAATATGGGAGAGTGTTCTCACAGGTAGCACAGAACACCAGTACTAGCATGGGGTTCCTGCAACTCCCTCGGTTTTTCTGTATGTCACCTATCAACCTCCTTGTCCAGGTCTTGACATGTGTTTTCATCGTTTTTGGAGGGACATCAGGTTCTTGGCAACAGCACTATTGTCCCATATTCACTCCACCTTTTGACAACTCTCTCTACTGTGTTCCATGCTGTATGCACTGCTGTGGTAATGTTGTTGTACCCCACCCTTGACTGATAGCTTTCAAATATGAGATCCCTTTGCTGCTTTATATGCTGTCTGTAAGACATGGCTGTTGCAGGCAACTGAGCATATGTCATGGTTATCCCACTTGGACAGCAGATTGTTATTTGGTGTTAGTCAGTGTGCCTTTACTTGATGGCTGGTGTGTACCCAAGCAGACTGTATGCTGTCAGTAAATCACAAGCTGCTGCAATAACATATTCTTTGAAGGGTGTGCACACATATGCATCCAGCATATTGTGAGGTTTGTATACTCCATATTTGGTGACCAACAGATTGATTGTTTGTTCAGGGGATTGTTCATGTCATAGGTCACATTACAGTTTGGGAAAGATGAGTACTGACATATTGTGGTCTCAGTTCATATAGACATCACATACACTTGGCATCTTAACTGGGGTGTGTACACTATTTATATCCACTATATGACAGCAATGTTTCACACATGTCCCTACCTTAGGCCGTTTGTCCACACATTGTGTTGCTGTCTGTCCAGAAGTCTTGCACTGACAGGCCGTGTATTATGCTACAAGGATGATACATTCTCATCAGATAGGCCCCTACGGTGACCACTGTGATGCAATGCAGTTGACCCCAACACAGGTGAATATGCACATAAAGCAATATGCTTATGAGTGACAGTTGTGTGCATGGTACACTGCATGGCCTTCACATGCCTGGGGTATTGGCAAACCACAACAGTACAATTGCATACTCACCAACTGCAATTTGCCATCCCACATGCAGACAGGAGTGATCTAGGTAGTTGTGTGAGGGGAGTATGGTCAGCAGACCCACAAGTGGCATTGGTACAGGATGGATGCAGCATGTGTGCACATGTACAGTACAACCCTCAATACTACACAAGTTGCTGTCCTTCACCATAGATGTGGACATTTGCGCATTAGAAAACCCTCATCCACAACTGCAGTCTGACCTGATGCATGTACGTAGATACTCTACAATTACAAGTATGTCTGCTACACTAGTCTAGTAATCTGCACTTGGGCCTTACCTGCACACTCCTCATTCATTGTCTGTGTGCCAATCACCTCCAGTATGTGGGGGGTATGTGCTCTGCTGTTGTACTGGGATGGGTGCCCCAAGGTACTCGTGGAGCTCCTCAGTGGGTGCCAGTGTGGCTGCAAGGTCAGGCCCAGGCATATGAGGTCACTTTCACGATGCCAGACTTGCTCATATGTACATGCGTGCAGGCCAACATCATTTACCCTGTGGACAAGGTCGTCCCACAGGGCAGTCCTCTCCTGCAGATGTTGCTGGCTCCAGCCAAACATTATGGCATGGTTGTGTAGTATGGCTTCTATGATTATATTTGTCTGAGCCACTGAGAATGCTGACCTTTGCTGATGCGACATTGCACCTGGAAGACATAACAAGGGTGACACATCACAAGACCTCATACATTTGGCAAACATATGTACAGAACCTGCACATCTACATTGAATACCAGTAGCCATTACTCATGACCACACCATACCCCTGTAACATATCAGCGCTGTATCTGCTTGCATTGCACTGCTGGCCCTGAGGTGTCATATTCCCCCCAATGAAGCCTACTTAATTTCCTACTTCTGTACTCCTCATTCATGTCTGTGTTGAGGGATGACATTGACCATCTTCCATGTGGATGTGGTGTGGATGGTGCCAAGCCTTGTTGTGACTACGGTGTGTAATGTTGCTGAGTACACATGCCTGAGTTCATGTAAGGATGCAGACAGGGATGTTATCAGGTGCCATGGATGCATGCATTTGTTGGCTTTCAGTAGGCAATATGTACCTGCTCACTGGTGATGAGGGGAGGGGTGTGGGTGCTGTGCATTTCCAGCTATAGTGCTGCTGAGCCAGGGGTGATGTTTGCCCTAAACCTATCTGCAGCAGGTTGCCTATAGTTATGTTGTGTGTATATGTGGCCTGATTGCCCACCATTACAGGGTGGGCTGGTATGTGGCCTCAGAGATTGCAGACATATGTGAAGATGGCCTTGTGATTGGCCTTGGTGGATATGTCCAATTTGTACTCATAGTTAGTCTTACAGTACTCCACCTGCGGCCCTATATGCTTAATCAGACAAAGGCAGACTTGATACCAGGTTGGTGCGTGCTCCTGGTTTGGCCTGTACAGCCAATCTAGAGACCAAGTTTGTGGTTTGTGTATTGCCGCTGTCCACCACAAGCATTCAGCCTGCCTTGAGGGGGTTGATGTTATCCTGCCAGGTTTTGCTGAGGCCATACAGCTATGTAGGTTCCCACATAGTATTGTGTTGTGGGCCTGGATACAGCTGCTAGTTCCACCATATGGGATGCCCTTCATGTGGGGCTTGCCCATTTACCTGGCCTGTGGGACATTATGGAGGTGTGGGGGCTACAGCTTCACATACAATAGGTGGAATTTCCTCACAGGACAAGCCATATGGAGACAGCCCAGCAACATGGGGGACAATGCTCCAGAGTTTCATACAGCTTGTATGTCATTAGAGTTGTTACACACATAGGGGGTTGCTACATTGACAGGGTTTGTCTGGACATGCATTTACTGGGTGACTTGACATCTGACAGTGATATGCTTCTGACATAGCTCTCAACTGGCATGTTGTCCACAGACTGGCCAGAAGTTTGCCTATTATGCTTGGTCTGTTCCTCGACCAACATCTGTTTTTGTGGGATTGGTAGGATCATGTGAGGATTGTAGTCAGTACATGTTGTCATCCATTGGTATTCCACACATCATTTCCTTCAGGGATATGATGTTACAAGAACACATGTAACAGCAACTACTGTCTCAATTTGTAACACCAGTATGTGTGATATGTCCTTCTTTCCAACCCCCTGTCCCATACATATGCCATGTGTTGTCCAGATGTCCTGCACTATGAGGTGCAGAGGTATGGTATATCATTAATTACCAAATGCACACCTGTTAGCATGACAATGACTTGTCAGACTCCTGACCATGGTATGCAGCGGTAGCCAGGGTTGTGTCTACACCCTGGTATTTCTGTGGAAATCTGAACATATGACAGTATGTCTATCTGTCCATTGTGAACAGACTGCCAAGGTTGTGTATCAGTGTTGTGTGTTTGTTTTTTTTAGGCTGGGTAGGGTGAGTAGCAGCTGTGAGTGCCATACATCCTTTGCCTACCTAACTCTGCATGCTGCTACAGCTGCTGGTGGTCTGTTAGGTCTGTATGTTTGTAGGAGCTGACTGTGACATGTCATGTAATACCTCCATATTCCCAGTACACTGTGGATTGGGGCAGTATATGTAGGGGTAATGTGTGAGTGGCAAACTGTATGTGGTTGCTCTCACAGTATTATACTGTCATGTTTAGTTTGCTTATTGGTATGTTGCTGTCACTGTGGTGCACTTGTTTGGGGGTATGCACTTTCACACCAGTGTCTGTATTCCACTAGTACTATGTCCCTGTACTGGCTGTTATATTTGCTACTGCATGTTTACAGACCCAGAGCTGGACCTGGATAGTGTTATGTCAGTCTGATTGTAGTCTGGAATTGCTCAGTAGCTCAGTGTAGCTTCCCTACTGTTGTGTTATGTCCACATATTCATAGGATGTCCAGTTGTATGGCCAATATCTTTGGTCTGGTCCCCATAACTGTTATGTATGCATGACACATCAATGGGATGATGTGGGGAATGAGGTCAGTCACTAATGTGAAGCAAATGAGTCCCGGTATTGTGATATTTCAGTTGATATATGTTAGGACATGCACTGCTACTACATGAACGTTCTCAGCTTATCTACTGACATATTTTGTACATGTCCCTATTTTCATGCCTTTGTCCCCCCACTTTGTCAGGCTTGGTCCATATTCATTGCATTGAGGGGTTCTGAGCATACCTCTCCACAGCCAGATTTTCACAGAATGTCCAGATGTTTGGTCCATACGTTTGCTCAGTTCCACAATTTATTTCTATTTGTCTGGTAAATCACGGTGATGATCCAAGGATTTATGTCAGCAAATACATGACATGACATGTCCCATCCTCATATAATTCAGTGATTGTCTGCTGAAACACACACTGCTGCTGTAACACGTCTTCATTTGTAACAACGATTTTCTAACTATGTCTATATATGTGGCCCATCTCCCCCCTTTTACAGTCTTTGTACAGGTTCCTTGCACTAACAGATTGGAGGGGTGGTTCGGAGAAATAACTGCACTGCATGTTTTATACATATATATATATATATATATATATATATATATATATATATATATATATATATATATTATTTTCCTTCTGTTATATTTAATGTATGTATACCTATATTATGACTGTAGGTTTACATATATATGTTTCATCTGACATTATATCTATATATATATATATATATATATATATCTATATATCTATATATCTATATATATATATCTATATATATATATATATATATATATATATATATATATATATATATATATATATATGTATATAGATGTATCTATATATATTTATATATATATGGGTCTAGGACTCTTGCATGAACGCACTTTTTACCAAATCGTGAATGGGCAGGCATACTTACGTGAAAATGCTTTTCACCGAAGCAGCATTTTCGCGTAAGCATATCTGTTGTGCCGGTCATACTACGTTGCGGATAAGGGAACATTCCCTTTTCCCCACTGTAGTGCGATCTTGGAGTGAGAATATTAAAGTGGGAGGAGGGTGTGGGGGGGTGCAGGGGGGCTTCCCCCCCTGCATAAAAGTAAATTTAATGTTTTTTTTTAACACACTTTAGCAAAAGTGCTTTCGTTAAAGTGTGTTCGGTGATAGTGTATTTGGACTGTTGAACTTTCGGTCAACAGTCCTAGATCCATATATATATATATATAGTCCAGTCGCAATCAACTTGTGATCCCAGATCCCTTACCACTTTGTGGGTACTTAGGGTATTATTGATTGATTTGATAGTGTGAAGGGACATTGTTTTTTGCCAAAGGGAATGATGATGCATTTCTTTGCATTGCGTAAGATCCTCCTGGAGTATACTGACATCATTTGGAAATTCAATAATCGCACCCAATTTGCAGTCGTCCGCAAACTTGGTCAGCCACAACCCCTTAGTTTTGACCTGAACTTCTGAGAAGTATATACCAAACAGTAGGAGGCTCAATACTGACCCTTATGGCATCCTGTTGGTGACAGGTCTGCTGGTTAATGTGGAGTCACCCATTTTGATAGTGTGTGTCCAGTTTGTGAGCCAGTTGGCAACCCCTCTTACAACAAAGGGATTTACATTCAGTCTGCTAGGTTTATCTGTAATGCCTGAGTGTGGGATTGTGTTGAAAGCCTTTGCCAAGTCGAGGTATGCTGAATGCAGAGACTTGTCCTCGTCAATGACCCTGGTCACATTTTTGAAGAACTCTACCAGATTTAACAGGCAGGATCTGTCCTTGACAAAGCTGAATTGGTTTGGATCAAGGGTTTGGAGGTTGCCTATGTCTTTGTTTATGAGGTCCATAATAATACTTTCCATGTACTTACAGATGAGGCTGGTCAGGCTTATGGGTCTGTAATTCCCCGGATCTGTTGCTAGGCCACCTTTGTGGAGGGGAATAACTGTTGCTGTTCTCTATTCCACAGGAACAAAGCCTGTGGTTAGGCTATGACTGAAAAGAGTACTTAGTGGTTCATGTTCTAGCCTGTTTAGAAGACAGCCAGAATACCATCTGGCCCCATAGAGGCTGTGTTTTTTGCCTTGGACAAGGTTTTGATGACCTGCAGTTCAGATATGTGGGGGGGGGGTTGGGGGTTGGGGGAAGGTTTGTGACAAGTTTGAAGGGGATAAGGGAGTGAAATTTTCACCAAACCTATTCGCTAGCAGGTTTGCTATCTCTGTGGGGTCAGTGTGTGTAATACCATTAGTCCCTAGTTCTGCACATGCTTGGGTCCTACCTTTTAGACTGTGTACATAGCTGTAAAAGGGCTTATGGTTATCCTTGGCTGTGCTTGCTAAGTTTTTTTCTCAAAGAAGCCCTTAAAAAATTTGACAAGTTGCCGTATTTTCCTGTTGAGGCTGAGGAGGGTGCTTTTCCATTGCTGGGGCCTCGCCTTTGTTTTCTTGGAAAGCAACTTTTTGCATTTATTGTAAAGTTTGTTGATGCTGTTTTTACTTGGGGCTCTGGCTTTTATTCTTTCTGAGTCTATACACTTATGCAAGTGATTGTACAGGGATTAAGTGTAAGCTTTGGTGTAGTTACCACTTCCTTCTGGGGGTGGAGCTTGGAATGCTTTTATACTTTCACCTAGTAAGGTATAGTTTGCCTTGGTGAAGTTTTTTAGTCTGATCTTGCCCTTTTGGTGTTAGCGCCAGTTTTCAGGTGACTGATTTTTGGTCAGATTTAACTATTGAGGGTCTGGCAGTTGCGGCACTGCATCTGTTTGACATATTAGTGAGGACCAGATCTGTTTGTTTCTGTTGCCAAGGTATAAAAAATTTGTTCCAGAGCACTTGAGTTACAAAGTCAAGGAACTTTTGCACTAGAAAACTACAGCTAGTATAAGTTTCCCAGTTGATGGTGGGATAATTGAAATTCCCCATAACCAGAGTCTTCAGTAATATTTGGATTGTCTCTAGTTTGGTCAAACAGGCTTTTTGTGCATCATGACCCATGGAGGGGGATCTATAACTAGCTATGAGTTGAATCGGGGTCTTAACCACTGTAACCTTAATTTGGAGTAACTCCATGGAGTTGTCCAGTCTAACTAGATGGGATGTGAATTTTTCTCTAATATAGATAGAAACCCCATCTCCCTTGGTTCTCACATGATCAATTTGTGGTCTGAAGGTGTGGAAGGCATTGTAACCTTTCAAGGCCAGGGTACTCTCTGAGCCCTTGAACTAGGTTTCTGTAACTGCTCAGATATCTACATCTTCCAATGATAGAAGTGATTCCAGGGTGTGCAGTTTTTGGATTAAGATCCTAGCATTTAGCACCATGACCCTTATTTTGTTGTGATTGGCAAATTCCACATTGGTAAGTTTGTTTTTGAGACCTTGCCTAAAAGAGGCATTATGGGGGAGGAGAGGTGCCAGGTGCAAACTACCTCTGGCATAGCAGCGAGGTTTGTCAACTATGGCTTCCCGGGCTGACAGGAACTGGATCCCCTTTGAATGACACCAAAAACTAAGCCAGTTATTGAAATCAGTCATTTTTTGTTTATACTGTGGCATCATTCTAGGTGAGGGTAGTGTGCTGCTAAAGGCTAGGGACATACCTGCCTGGGACACATACTCAGAGAACTCAATCATTTCTCTCTTCATATAGTCAAGTAAGGTACGTCTCAGGTCATTCACTCCAACATGAACTATGACAGAGTCATAATGATACTTGTTGCTGAGAGACCTGAGTGCATGCATGATCTGTCAAATCCTGGCACCGGACAGGCAGCTGACCGTGACTTTCTCCTTGTCCATCCTGGTGAGTGGGATATCTGTGTGTCTCACTACTGCAATGACAAGAAAATTTGGTTTTTGGGTGTTACGCCTTACAGGCTTGGTAGGTGAGACATTGGTGCTACTATGTTTCATAGGTGCTGTGGGAATGTATTATTTGTAGCAGTCTTGTGTTTTGGATGTCTTTGGTGTTTCGGTAAGTTTTTTGAGAGAACCTCCATGTACGTTGATTTTTGTGTTTGACAAATACTATGTATATGAGTAGTGGTACTATGTACATGAGTTGTGATGGTTGGTTGACAACCTGTTTTGAGTGTGAGAGAGCGTGGATTCAAGATTCTTGGTGACAGACAGGCACAGGCTGACTGATTTCACCATTCTTGTTGTCTTGATATAAATGGGGAGGTCATGAATGCAGAGTATACTGGCAGTAAATATGTGCATGTCTGTCTGTCTGTGTATGTGTGTGTCTGAACTAGTCTAGATTTCTGCCTGTCTGTGTGTCTTTGTGTGTATGTGTTTGTGTGAGTCTGAACATTTTGATATTTCTGCATATCTGTGCGTATTTTGGGGTGGGATGTATGTCTATATTTTATTCTGTAGATGCCTGAGTTACATGCACGATGGAATGATAGGGAGCTCACTTCCTTGAAAGAGACTAACTACATTTACTCCTCCTACTTTATAGAGGTGAAGAATTTGCTAACCTTGCTGCTCGTGAGTTTGTAAGTGGCATATTTAGTAACTATCTGATACTTCATTGTCTCACCAGCATTACTAAGAGTTCTACTCAATGAAGTTGCCCATGTAGGCATACAAATCCAGTGTCAAAGAGTCACTATCCAGGGGTGTATGTTTAAAGAACTGTAGCACAGGCTGGAGACTTTGGATTGGGAGGAAATGGTGTCACCTGCTAGTGGCATTGATGAGAAATTGTCACTTCTTTTATTGGACTGTAAATGTTATGAAACTTCTTGGCAACTCATTGTAGAGGGTCAGTCAATGACAAACTTTCAAAATGTTTTGTATCATTCGATAATTATGGTACTATACAGAACAATAGTTTTCATGCTTTCACAGAATTTTGGAAATGATTTTTTTCACTGGGCCTTGTTCTCTGAATGACTACTTTTCTGTAGTCTCCATTATAATGAGGAATTTTCAGAAAGATGAACTGCCTGTAGCAGATTTCAGTACCTGAACATCTCTCTCCCTAATCCTTCAACTTGCTCATGTTCAGTGAGGAAAATCTATTCTTCCTGTCCTTGGTTGAACATTTATCTGACCTGAGGGGGTACTTGTTCTTTTCTTCTTTTTTTCCTCATCTTCTTCTGTTTTCCTGGATAGAGTGAGAAAAAAGAAAACCAGAAGTAGAAACAATAGGGCAAGCACTGCTTGTAATCCTGGTGTTCCTGTGACTTCCTGTGGCGTGAACCATTTTCTTTACACTAGGAATCTTCTTATGTTACTTCTCACTTACTTTTGACTTCTTCTTGTAACTAGGGGCTTTACGGACTGATGTCACCATTTTGTTGTCTTGTTACTTCATGTCTCAGCTTTATCATCTGGCTTTATCATCTGGCTTACATGAGGAAACTAAAATGGTGGTCCATTCTTTTGCCATTATTTGAGCTTCAAGAAGGCAAAGTCATTATTTATTTATTTATTTTTCCTTTCTATCCTTTGTTGACCAGGTTAATCACACTAGGCGACTACCCTCTTTTCAGGGGAGACTTGAGGTGATATATTTATATTACTAGAGGAAATTTAGCCATGGTATTGGGTTACTTCCCCTACTCTTTTTGATAGATGTCGTGGGATCTATTACATCCACCAACTCAAGCAGATGGGACCTCAGTTTACCACTACTGCAGAGTTACAGGACTGTGGGTTTACTATCTGAGAACCTCATGCCATTGGATCTTTAAGATGGTAAACAGGGTTGACCTGGCCATGTACTGAAGGAAACACCTTCAGCTGACCAGCATAAGCTGTGGCAAAGAATGTTTACAGCAGTATGAGAAGGCACTTAATCTGTTTGAATGGTCATTATGATAGGGGCATAGTGTGCTATTGTTAGTGCTATAATTTGCTTAAAGTGTGAACATATGATATGACTACTCAGAAAAGCTGAAGAAACCCTAAACATTGCACTACAACTAACATAACTAAATCTAAGCAGTCTCATCACACCTTCTCACTAGACTAACCTTCTACAAAGAGATCCTCAACTGACACAGATAATCTCCATTTCTAAAGCCAAAATGACAGCCTTATATACTTTATCTATAATATGCTGCCTTGTCTCTTAGCTATACTATCCACGTTAACCATACATTCAACTAGCTGCACAAGATAGTATTACTAAGCCCACAGCTACACTTGACAACTAAGCCCACCAGATCTGCACCTTCCACGACGTCTCCATTTATTCTTAAAATGCATTTTTATAAAACAAGCAGATCACTGTAATAAATATCAAGATAGACTCATAAAGCAGCTAACTGTCTATTTCACCCAAATACCTAACCTCAGCAAATACTGGAAATATGTGGTGACATACAGCCATACCCAAAACCTTCCACATCCACATTTAGCATTCAAAACCCCACCTATCCAAACTCAACCAGTAACTTGCATCCAAGTTATCATCCAACTTCTGCATCCACAGTCCCTTTAAAATACAATAAAGAAAGCCCTACTAAGGTAGCATACTCAGGTCTTAAAATATGTACCATAAATGTACACAACATATGGAATGAAATTATTAAACATAATGCCTGGACCCAAAGCCACCACCTCACATACTATACTAAAACTAACTGAAACACGGTTATAATCTTCTATCAAAGGTACAGAAATACACTTATTAGGATATAAGAACCACTAAACATGCTGGGTGAGTAGCTGTCATGCTCCTTAACACCACTGGAATATCAGTACACCCCTACAAAACCCAAACATTTGACTCTAAATAATAATCTGTCTTAAATTAAATTCCCACAGTGTAATATGTGTAATAGGTCCATTTATACCTTCAAACAGAAGCAATATTAATATAACTGAAGTATACTCAACTGGATAAATAGCAATGTAGGAAACCCTTCTTTTCTTTGATTTCAACACCTTTTGGTCTAATCCAAGTAATTACATTCTAAATCAATAGGCACCTTTACAGTATAAGCAAGTCAGAGTGACAACTACACCCTAGCTAACATAAAGTGACAACTACACCCTAGCTAACATAAAAAAAAAACAATTAATGAAAACTAAGAATAATGCTTGAAATATTTGGCACACAGAAATTGAAACAATTACCAAAACTGCTGATGTGTAAGAGATCTCACTAAAAAGCAGGTTCTTTTAGACAAAAAAAAAAAAAAAAAAAAGAAGAAAGAAAAACATAATTTCTACACAACAGCACAGACAACACATGGTTCTAGTCTACTATAAAGCCAGGTACCAAGCCCATCCCTAACCCTATTCCCACTGAAACTAATAGGTTCATAGGTTCATAAGAGGTTACTAGGCTATTGGCCCTAGGGCCTTTATAATTTTAGCCATGTTGTACACTTGTTCCCTTGTTAACCAAGTTGTATGGTCTATATTTGCAGCGTGAGTCTACAATCAGCACTGACTGTCCTTATTCAAGAGGGACATAGGTGACATCCCCGGGGTAAATTTATGGTCTCTCATCCAGTTGTCTAAGTTATGCTTAAATAGGGTCATTGAGGAACTCTGTTTATGTGAATTGGGAGTTTTTTCCAGAGCAGTGGCAGTCTCTGGAAGACATATCTGTCTCTCCAGTGGGTCCATATTAGAACACCGAACATTCAAAATGTCGAGTGTTCTAATATCGAACCCTAGCAATCAAAAAAACAAACATCAAACATTCGGAACAGCAAATTTTTTCCTAGGGAAAAAGTTCACTGTTCCAAAACACATACACACAACACAAGCACACCAAACAAACAGCAATCCACACACATACACCTAAACTCTAACACCTAACCCAACACTAAACTTTACAAACACCACTAACTATCCATTTACCTTAACCCAAACCCTAACCCTAAGGTCCGTCACTATCGCACAGTCACCTCACCTGCGGCCTAACCCTAACTCACCTAACCCACCCTAACCCACACAGCCACACAATCGCACACTTACCTGACCCGCGCCCTAACCCACCTAACCCGCCCTAACCCACACGTCCACATAATCACACAATTACCTGAACCCGACCTGTAACTTTCCACCAGAGTGCTGAAAATACCAAAGCAACAGAAACGGACAACCAAATTCTTTCCCTAGGAAAGAATTCGGTTTCCTGTTACTTCAATATTTTCAGCTGAAAACGGGTCGATATTAGAACACCCAACATTTCAAATGTTCAGTGTTCTAATATAGACCCTCTCCAGCATGTCCTGTTAATGTTGCAGGCTTGGTTAAGATCCTTACAGCAAGTGAATCTTGTCCCATTTGACTTGCGGATATGCAGAATTTCCATTACGGCAGGGTCAGAGACTACTCTGTAGGCCAGGCACAGGTCACTTCTCAGCAGTCTATAACATACAGAGTACAGTGACAGGGCCTTCAGTCGGTCCATGTAGGTCATGTGCTGAAGGCCCTGAATTTTCTTGGTGAGAAACCGCTGAGGTCTCCCCAGCTGCTGCAGGTGTCTGGTGAGGTACACACTGAAGGGACCACTGTACTCTATTAGTGGTCTGATGAGGGATGAGTACAGTGGAGTTATAAAATCTTTGCTCTGGATGTAATGCCCTTACTTATGAGATGTGCAACATAGAAGACTGTCCTTACCACTGTAGTACATGGTGATCAAAGTTAAGGTTGCTGTCAACCTGTGTTCCCAAATCTCTCGCCACAGGGTTTGAGCTAAAGGGTACTGTTAATATTGTAATTTGCAGGGGCTTCCCCTTTGCTGAAAGGGATGATAACACATTTTTTTTTGCATTTAGTTTAACTCTGTGGCTTTGGCACCAATCATTTGTTTGTGTAAGCCCTTTTTGTAGTATGTCAGCATTATTTGGGGACTCAATGATTGCACCCGGTTTGCAGTCATTGCTGAACCTGGTAAGCCACAGGCCATCTATTTTTACCTGGACTTCTGAGAAATAGATTCCAAACAGTAGGGGGCCCAGTGCAGATCCTTGTGGTACACCACTGGTAAGTGATCTGCTGGTAGAGGTAGAATCCTCAACTTTGACTGTATGTATTCTGTTGGTGAGCCTGTTGGCTACCCATCTAGTGACATATGGGTTAATTCCCAGCTGGGTTACTTTCTCAATAATGCTTGAGTAGGGGATTGTGTCAAAAGCCTTGGCTAAGTCACGATAGGCTGTATGTACTGTTTTGTCTTCATTCAGGGATTTGGTGACATTCTCAAAGAAGTCTACCAGGTTTAATAAGCATGGTCTACCTTTAACAAAGCCAAATTTGGTCAGGTCAAGAGTTTAAAGGTCACCTATGTCCTTGGTGATAAGGTCCATGATGATTCTCTTCATGAGCTTGCAGATATGGCTGCTTAGGCCTATGGGTCTATAGTTCCCCGGATTGGTTGATGGTCTCCCTTTGTGCAAGGGAATTACTGTTGCTGTTTTCCACTCCGCTGGGACAAAGCCAGTACTTAGACTGTGGTTGAAAAGAGTGCCAAGTAGTTCCACTAGGTTCTGTTTCAGAACACTTAGTAGTCAGCTTGGGATGTTATCCAGTCCCACAGATGCTGTGTTTTTGGCCATGGACAGTGTGGTTATGACCTGCCCTTTGGTGATGCAAGGTAGAAGACTGGTGACAGGTATGCTTTGGAGTATGTCTGGTGGGGAGAGGGGGGTGGTTTGCACCCAACCTGTCTGCTAGCAGGTTGTCAATGTCATCAGGTTCAGTATGAGTGGTACTGTCCAGTACTAGTTTTGCACAAAGATGGGCCTTCCCTTTTAGATTTCTGATGTAGCTAAAGAATGTCTTGTGATTATCCTTAGCTAGAGATGCTAGTTTAGCTTCATAATTGGCTTTAGGTGACATTACAAGATATCTAATTTGCTTGTTCAAGCTGTGGAGGGTGTCCTTTCTCTGTTGAGTCATTTCCCTCTTGTTCCTAGACATTAGTTTCTTCATCTTGTTGTATAACCTAGTTATGCTTGATGTCCACCAGGGTGGCTTATTTTTTTGTGAGAACCTTGTTTTGATTTGTTCAGCCGAGTCTATATATTTGTACAAGTGTTTATACAGGGCATTTGTGTACAGCTTTCTATAGGAGTCATTGTTGACAGTGGTAGCAGGGGGTTTGAAACTATTTATGCCATTGCTTAGATGACTATAGTTTGCTTTGGAGAAAATCTCATCCTTTTTGCTCTTGAGGGGGTCATGTATGATTGTTACTTTGAACAAGACTTATTTATGATCAGACCTTACCAGGGAGGGCAACACACAAGGGGTAGTGCAGAAACACACTATGTTGGTTAGCACTAAGTCCAGGGCATTTGAACCCTTGTGGGGTGCAGACTATCTGTTCCAGAGCATTTGTGTTAACAGAGTCCAGGAACCTTAGAGTGAGCATGTTTGTGCTTATATATGACTCCCAATCAATGGAAGGATAGTTGAAATCACCCATGACCAAGGTGTTTGGCTGTATAGTGAGTGACTCAAGTAGGTCCAGGTAGGCAGAGTGGTTCTCATGGTTCATGGTAGGGACTTATAGCTAACAGTGATATGGAAGGGGGTTTTACCTATAATTAGTTGGACTTGGAGTAGCTGTATGGAGTCATACTGTTTGGCCAGTCTTGAGGTGTATTTGTCTTTAATGAAGATGGATATACCTCTGTCTTTGGTTCTTTCACACTCGTTTTGAGGTCTGAACGTGTGGAAGGCATTGTAGTCTATCATGGCCAGGGTGCTCTCTGCGGCCTTAAAGCACATCTCTGTGACTGCACAGGCATTGTCATCTTCCAAGGTAAGGAGAAATAACCAAGCATTAAGCCACACAACCTTGGGTTTATTACATCAGGAATTTTGTTGTTATGACATTGTCTAAAAAAGGCACTATGGGGAAGACAATTACCTTTACCAGTACCAAAAGCCAAGAGGTGACAGGTGAAGGCCACCTCTGGGAAAGCAGCATGATTTGTTGACCATATTTTCCCAGGCTGACAGATACTGGATCCCTCTGGATTGCCACCAAAAGCTAAGCCAATTGTTGAAGTCAATCATTTTTTGTTTATATTGAGGTATCACCCTGGGTGAAGGTAGAATTCTGCTTAGGGTTAGGGACATACCTGCTTGGGATACATAATCTGAGAGCTCAGTCATGTGTCTTTTTATATAGTCCAGTGAGGTACATCTTAAGTCATTCACACCAACATGGACTATGATAGAATCATAATGGTACTTGTAGTGAGACTTGAGTGTGTGCATGATCTGACAGATCCTGGCACCTGACATGCAACTGTCTGAGACCTTCTCCTTGTCCATCCTGGTGAGGGGGACATCTGTGTGTCTCACTATGGAGTTGGCTATGTCAAGACATTTGGTTTTGAGGTGTTTTGTCTTGAGGGCTTATTGGCTGAGACACTGTTTTGTGTATTATTATGTGTAGTGGAGTCTGTTGAGTCTGCAGTGTGCGCAGTAGGTTTGCGCTTGGGAGGTCTCCGATCTTTAGGTAGGAATCTAGTGAGTACTTCTGCATATGTGGGTTTATGTGGTGTGAGCTTGTTATGTGCAAGATGTGAAGTGTGTGTGCTGACAACCTGTTTGATATCTGGTTTGTTGTTATGTGAGAGAACTGATTCCATATTCATAGTATAGATACATCTCTCAGATGTATTTGTTTGTTTAGGAGTAACTGGTTGTCAGTATACATAAGGCAATTGCTTCTCAGGATGCCCATGTCAACCAGGCTGGCTGAAGAAATGGTGGGAAACTGTACATCCGTCATGGCAGGTATATACTGTAGTAACTAGTGGGGAGTGGACTAAATGGACTAGGTTTTGCTGTAAGACTAATAAAAAGTGAGTATTTTATGGAGGGCTAGGGGTAGAAAACTGCATCAGTGCTTCACAATGCACAACTGAGTTGCTCAAAGGGCAGTAATGCAATCCCTGAGCAGCTCTGGTAAACTGAGCACAAAGCAGTGCAAACACAATGCTTAAATACAAGCAAAATTAAACAATATTAAACAAAGTAACCAAAGGGAAAGCCCAAGACTGAGGCTTATTCCAGCAATCCCCAATGCAGATGAGTCCTTGGTTGCATACTTCTGCCACAAGGGTGCTGGGGGGGCCTTCTTAATGTAAGATGGCCATTTTTAGTGCTCAAATGATACTAAACAGTCTAGATGTTGCAAGTCTGAATCTAACATATGCTATAAAATGCAGAAGTACTAGAAATTCAAAGTGCAGAAAATCACAGTCACAACAGCAAAACAAAAAAAATGGTTTAAATAAAGCAGCAATTCAGTAGAATACTCCCACAAGAATGTAGAACACAAACATTCCTAGTCTGAAATAACTGGTCTTGAACCCATGTGTTTAAACCAGAACAAAGCCACTTAGACTCACAGGCACAATAAGCCTTCATCAGCAATTCCCAGCTTAGAAGGGTATAGGCTACACTGTACTGCCAGAAGAGTCTAGAACACAAACTTTCCTAATGTAAAATAGCTTGTTTGGAGCCCAGGTGCTTAAACTTGAACTAAGACACTTTCAGAATAAAAGTCACAATAAGCCTTCACCAGCAATTCCCAGCTTAGAAGGGTGTAGACTATACTCTCCTGCCACAAGAGTCTAGACCACAAACTTTCCTAATGTAAAATAACTGGTTTGCAGCCAAAGTGCTTAAACTAGAACTAAGACACTTTCAGAATAACAGTCCCAATAAGCCCTCAACCAGCAATTCCCAGCTAAGACGGGCAGAGTCTACCCTGTCTTCCCACAAGAGTGTAGACCATAAACCTTCTTAACGTAAAATAACTGACCTGAAGCCCAAGCACTTAAACCAGAACTAAGACACGTTTAGAATAACAGGCACAATAAGCTTTCAACTAGCAATTCCCAACTCAGAAGGATGTTAGCTACTTCTCCTGCACAGTAGTGTAAACCACAAATCTTCTAATGTAATATAATTGGCCTGAAGCCCAATTGCTTAAACCAAAACTAAGAAGCTTAGAATAACAGCTGCAATTTAACTAAAAAAAATAATAAAGATTATGGGGGAAAATAACAGTTATAATTTAATCAGGCTACTAAAAGCAGTAATAAATGTTGCAGAATAAATGCAACTGGACACTTTTAAGAACAACCAGCAAAAGCAAAATAAAGTAATAAAGTAGGAAGAAAAGAAATACAGTAAGACCAGCTGAATAAAGTTTTTTTTTTTGTTAAGTGGGAAGGGAAGAAACAGAAGATAATTCATGGTTAAGAAACTAAGTGGGTGGGCCTTTCCAACTGATCTCTTAGTACTCCATAGAATGAGCTGATGAGATGGGACTGGGAGGAGTTTTCATAATCAGATTTATAGTAGGGATGGGCAACTGAAAAGCCAACAAGATTAACAATATAGCAGTTGGGTGGGTGGGATGGAAAAATAAAATGCAGACAGAGATCAGCAATATTTAGGCTGAGTACAGCAAGCCAATCAAACAAGCACTCCAACTAAACAGAGATGCTTCCAAATATTTCTAGCTAAATGAGGAATGCTATTTCTCAGCTCCTCCCACTAATTAGCTGATGTTATTCACTGTTTGCAAAGGAATTTTTTGCTAACTTTTCTGACCCTAAGCAAAACATTCTAAAACTCCAACAAAACAGAAAATTTAAAACAAAAATATGTAATGGAAGAAACGGATAAAAAAATAAAAGTAACAAAACCTTAAATGAAAAACTTAAATTCAAAATAAAATGCTGACAGAGATCAACACTATTCAGGCCGTGTACAGCAAGCAAGCCAAACAAGCACCTCAGCTAAATAGAGATGCAGCCAAATATTTTTAGCTAAATGAGGAATGCTATTTGTCAGCTCCTCCCAATAATTAGCTGATGTTATTCACTGTTTACAAATAATTCTTTGCTAACTTTTCTAATTGACCCTAGCCAAGACCTCTTAAAACTCCAACAGAACTGAAAACTTTAAACAAAAGAAATGTAATACAAAAAAAAGATAAAAAAAATAGAAGTAACCAAACTTTAAATGAAAAACTTCAGTTGAAAATAAAATGCAGACAGAGATTAACAATATTCAGGTAGAGTATAGCAAGCAAGCCAAACAAGCAGTCCAGCTAAATTGAGATGCCTCCAAATATTTCTAGCAAAATGAGGAATGCTATTTCTCAGCTCCTGGCACTAATTAGCTGATGTTAATCACTGTTTGGAAATGAATTATTTGATAACTGTTCTAACTCTCCCCAGCCAAGACCCCTTAAAACTCCAACAGAAAAGAAAACTTAAAACAAAACAAATGTAATACAAGAGAAAAAAATGAAGTAGCCAAACCTTAAATGATAAACTTCAATTAAAAATAAAATGCAGTCAGAGATCAGCAATATTCAAGCAGAGTACAGCAAGCAAGCCAACCAAGCACTCCAGCTAAATAGAGATGCTTCCAAATATTTCTAGATAAAAGAGGAATGCTATTTCACAGCTCCTACCACTAATTAGCTGATGTTATTCACTGTTTGCAAAGGAATTGTTTGCTAAGTTTTTTTTAACTGAACCTAGCCAAGACCTCTTAAAACTCCAGAACAACAGAAAATTTAAAAGAAAACATATGTAATACAAGAAAAAAAGATAAAAATAGAAGTAAACAAACCCTAAATGAAAAACTTTAAGTCAAAGTAAAATGCAGACAGGGATCGGCAATATTCAGGCAGGGTACAGCAAGCAAGTGAAACAAGCACCCCAGCTAAATAGAGATGTCTCCAAACATTTCTAGCTAAATGAGGAATGCTGTTTCTCAGCTCCTTCCTCTGATGCTTAGCTGATGCTGCCACCACGACTTGCAAGTTGAATGAATGCTTTATAATTACATCTCACGTTAACGTGCAGCACTAACTATACAAATATCTTATTTGAACAAGTTCTAATTACAGCAATAAATTAATACTTGCACAGCCTAAAATCCACTACATTACCAGCCCGAAATGTTCCTGAAGGATATCTGAAGTTAGGAGCAGATGCAATATGCTGCCTTGTCTCTATACTAATCAACAGATCCTTACATGAATTGTGCATTCCAATATGGAAAACCTCTTACATTATAACATTGCATAAAAGAGGTACCACCACTGAACTTTTAAACTGTCACCCTATCAAAATACTCCCTCCAGTCTTCTAAAATACAAGTACAATGTATCCATCATCAAGTCTTAAATGTATTTGGCTAAACAAACATTTTCATTCCCCCTCATAACACATTTTCTGGTACCATCACAGCACTGAAACTGCTCTACTACTTTTTCTCAACACAGTCAGCCAAAATAGAAATATGTATAATCCACTCTCCAGTGTATCGCTGGGCCTGTTGAAATGGTTTTATATTGTATCTCACTTTCTTACCCTCAACAAGCTCTCACAGCTACTATTAAGTAGCACTATCTCTGAATGGTTCTCTAGTTACTTCAACAACCGTACACAGTCTGTCAAATGGCAGGATTTCTACTCTACTAACCCGCCAGTGCAAATAGTAGGGGTCAATATTAGAACCACTCATATATAATCTATTCAGAAATAATATACACAAGGCAGCCAAGCATGCAACAATCATACTGTATGCTCATGATTCTACTCTTGTTTTACAAACAATCGGCCAAGATTTTTCCCCTCCTCTACTGAGACGTATTTAGAATGATCTCAACAACTCCTGCATCACAAAAAAAAAAAATCATCACATTTACTTCTAGTAACCTTCCACCAACTAGAACTGCATTAAATATAGTCTCATTGAACAATAACAAAACAGAACAAGTCACATATTCCAAGTCTCTTGGTGTCATCATGGATGACAAGGTTAAATTTGACCGACACAGAAATGTTATATAAAACACCCACCTCAAATTTAGGGCTACCTTACAAAGTTATGCCATATCTCACTGGCCACAGCAGGAAAGTAACGACAACATCCTTTTTATTTCCAAGCCTGCTGTATGCATCTTCACTTTTCACAAATCTTCAAACTGTACTATTGAACAAGCTTGATCAGTCCTATAATAAAATGAGTAAGTGTGCATCTAACCTTCCAACCTGAATCCATCACTGTAGTCCGCAGGAAAGCCTAGGTGGCTAGAACTACCAAACCAGATATCATTTGCACAGCTCATGAGGACATAAAATACTATACCATTTCTCAAATACCCTAGACATCACTATATAAAATGTTACAATTCCCAAAAGGAACCTTTGATCAAAGGCTCAAACACCTAATAGAATCACAAAATCCAACAACTCAAATAAAGATTTTTTATACTCAGTAATTAGAGCTAAAGTATGGAACACGATTCCCTTTACCACAAGACAAACAAGCAACACCCTTGCTTTTAAAACCATCCTCAGACTATCTCTGTATCACACTAGAATCTGTAACTGTTCTTAAATATCCAGGATAAAACATTGAAATTCTCAAGACGTCCTCTTTTCGCTTATTAAGCCATTTCTTCCCATTTGGCTTTTTATGACTTACTAAAGTGAATTTATTACACTCTTCCTATGAGAAAAGTCTATAGCATTGTGTTACTATTAGCTAAAATGTCAGTATGAATATAGATGCATGTCACATGACTTTTATCTATCAGTCTGTCTGTGTATACCTATCTATCTATCTATCTATCTATCTATCTATCTATCTATCTATCTATCTATCTAACTATCTATCTATCTATCTATCTATCTATCTATCTCACTATATCTATCTGTCAATCTATCTATCCATCGATCTATGTTTATCTATCCATTTATGTATCTATTTATATATTTGTCTGCCTGTCTATGTCTGCCTGTCTATTAATCAATCTGTCTGTCTGTCAGTCTGTGTATCGATCTGTCTATCCATCTATCTTTCTGTCTGTCTATCCTTTGTTGACTGGGTTTAGTCTAATATGGTTAGTGGCCTCTTTTCAAGGAAGACCCAAGGTGGTATTTATATTGACTAAGGGAAATTTGGCCCTGGCACTAGGGAAACTCTTCTACTTTTTTTCTTTTATAATTACCAAGAGATCTTTTAATTTTAACTCCTATATTTGATATTCTGTGCTATTTGGTAATATTACTAGATTTATACTGATAATTTCCTGCTCCACTGATGTTCTGCAATGTGCATCACTCGCTACTTAGAACTTACTGTACTTTATATCCTTCTAAGATATTTCCTATTTATTCCATTGTAATGAATGTCATTAGTAATTTTCTTTCTTTAGAATTTGATTAAACTTAGTTATATTGTACAGCTACTATCTCTTATTTATTTTCTCCCTGGACATCTGGTGAAAATGGGCAAATGTATCCCAGTCAAACCTTCCCAGTAAAAAAAAGGAATCAAATAAAAATAAAATAAGAACACTTATTGTTTAATTCCTAAATGATTTATTGATGCCATTCATGTATGCATCAGTAGACCAATCCTGATTAACTTCTAATATATGGCTCCTTGGACAATGCCTGAAGGGGTTTACTCAGCTTTATATCACTGACAGTATAAATAACACTAATATATAATCAAGTTTTACTGGTCCTCTGGAGATCATTATAAGCAGGTAAACCAGTGTTCTGTGAACTGTGTTTGATCAAAAAGTTTCTTATACAAGAAGAGAACCCCCCCTTACCATTGCAACTAAACATAAGTAATAGCACATTGAGAATGTATTTCTATATGCGGTTTTAGAGGTCATCCAGTTTGATCAAACATATTCACTGAATTGTGTTTTATTTAATTATTCATTGCTCAATTACCTCACTTCTTCTTTAACCACTGAAAAGAAAGTTAGAGTAATGCAGTGTAATTTGGGATCACTTTGCCCTACATTTACCCTTTCTGATCTTCAGAACATGTTCTATATGTGACATTTAGGATGGGATCACAAGTAGGTGACAATGTAAGTTATACTGCATTGTATTTGCTTTTTTCTGAATATTTTGCTTTGAAAACTAGAGCCAGGTGACAGTTTGATGCTGTTGTGTATTCATTAAATATGGATTTTATTAATTTTATTTTAGGTATGAATTCTGTGCTGTCATACCAGATTTTACCAGGACTGGGATATGAATTCTTCCATGTGAATGCCGAAACAGGAGAAATCACCACCACAGCTATGCTGGACAGAGAACTGCAGGAACGCTTTATTCTTAAGGGTGACGTACTGTTCGATGTTTGTGATGCTTGCATGAGAAATGATGGGGAGGAGGAACCTTATCTTTAAATTCCAGGCTTTAATTTTGTAACCATGAAATATTTTATACAATTAGGAGGAATAATGTAAGTGCTGATAAAAATGAGTCTATCTATGTACGTGCGTGTGTGCATAATTATTACCCTCCGCTTTACATATCACATTAATTTTTTTCTACTTGTGGCGGGATGGTTCATTCTTTTATCCTTGTATTACTCTGACAATTTTGTGCTGTAAAAAACAAGGCCTGACCTGCACAGTACAATCAGATTGTGAAACCTGTGCAGCAGAAGTCATATGTTTTAGCTGCAGTGCTGATGGCCAGATACCTGTAGTACAACAACGTAGAGGGAAGAATTACCCAAACTGTGATATGCCTTCCAGTTGTGAGCTGCACAAGGCAGAAGAAGAAGAAAAAGGTTAGACATGAGCATGATGTAATCTCTTCAAGGCAATGTTGTGCCAACAATGTTAATGTTGTATATGTATCTCAGCAGCTCTAAATATGAGTGATTAAACTATTGACAATGTTTGAAAATTAGTGCACCCAAAGCATTCCATATATAAGGATGTGATAGTATTTTGTAGATGGTATGCAGTATCCAGTTATGCACACTTATGTTATTTCATGACTGCTTTCAAGAAACAAACAAAAAAAAAATCATCAGTTAATACTGTTAACTGCAGTATGCTGATGATCATAGAGAATGAGTTGTTGGTGCATATTTGTACTAGACATCCTAAGAGTGCTGATAGGGGGAGTGAAATGTTGAGAATAAAACATTATACATAACACCTGTCAAAGAACAACAGCTAAAAATGTGTTGGTTTCTATGAACTAACTGATTTGTCTTATGTAACAGTGATGGTAAAGGATGGTGGTTTTCCTGCTCTGTCCAGCACAGCTACAGTGACCTGCAGTATACTGGATGAAAATGACAATGCTCCGGAATTTATACTGCCCATTCATCAGCTGCAGCTGCAAGAGAATCAGGAGCCAGGGATTGTTTACACTGTGCAGGCCATAGATAAGGACACTGCAGAGAATGGAACTGTTCGATGTCATATCACTGGTAAGTCACTGTTGCAGTGTGACTTGGATTAAACTGAAGTAAAATTCAACGAATCTCAACTTAGAAAATAAGAACTAAACAAGGTATCAACAATAAACACATAGGCTATATATGAATGTCATTATCAGTTAAATGAACTATGAGAAATAGTTTAACAAGGTCCTGGGATAGGAATTTCTTTTGTTCGTTCTTTCTTTAGATTAATTAACCTGGGTAGAACACTGATTCAAAAGGATCAATGACAGGCTCGGCCTGCTTAAAGAAAAGCAAAAACATACAAGAACAATATGTAAACAGCATAACAGAGTGCATATAACCTGGCAAAGATGATGAAATTCCCCAACCATAACTAGATAATAGCTTTTCACTACTGAGAATAAGATGAGGTGTGTAATGAAGAAAGCAAACTGCATTAAAGTTGGGATAAGTGCATAAGAATGAAAAGGAAAGATGGAGGAAAGGAGAAGAATTAAAGGGAGAAAGGAATTAATGTAAGGAGGAAGAGAGTGAAGAGAAAGATAGGAATATGGGATAAGAAAACATGAACAATTATGTAAGGCATACAGGTACATATGATTCTAGAAGAAGTTTTAAAAAGCTTAAATTGCAGCAAAGTTAAAGACAAGAAGAACACCAAACAAATTAAAGTGACTTCAGTCAAACAAAGACATTCAGACTCTTAAAAGAGATTGCAACTTTTCATTAATTCAAGAAGGGAAGTACTGTCTGTTGTAGTAAGATGCATAGATTGCCATATTTGGGCCTAGAATGGAGAAGCTCTGATCACTGCAGTTTTTTGAGGACAGGGTTGTTTGGAGTTAAAGAGCTTCACTTGATTGAGACCTAAGATTGTATATCTTTTCTCTGATTATGCATTGACCTGCAAGATATGTGAAGGAGTTTAGATTTAAGAATTTGAACAATAGGGCCCAAAAAGTAGCTGTGGTCTTTGCTGGCAGATAACCATTTAGCTTTCCTCTGAGCATGGCAATGATGCTCAGTTTTGACAGCAAGTTAAGATGAAGTGACAACTTTTAGTAGCTATCATATGTTTTTTCTTTGAGGCAGAAGAACTTAAAGGAACTCTGCATTATAGTTTACCATCAAAATGCCTTTTTTATGGCTTCACTTCATGAAGGAGATAGAAAGTGTGAGATTTTCCAAGCCCATAACAAAGTTAACTGAATGTTGGTTTTAATATTGTGGACGTGCAACTGAAAATGTTGATTAAACTACAGCCCTAAGTATTTAAATGAAGAAGTAATTTTTAGGAGACTATTATAATTGTCAAGGATGATGAAGTCAAATTAACAGGATTTAAACTTTTGTGGAGAACCAAACAGCATTTTTTGGTGGGGGGTGTTAAATGATGTCTTTTTAGACCTGATCCAGCTGGCTAATGACAAAAGATTTTCCTGAAGAAGCATTTTAATGTTAAATGGAAAAGAATAGAATTTGTACTTAAAAATGGCTCCTCAATTGCTACAGAACATAAGTTTGTATATGTCTAGTGGGCTTACTTAGTTAACATATAAATTAAAATCACAAATGCAAACATAGCATATCTCCTTTTAAATTTATAGCTGTCTGCAAAATTTCAAAATCTCTTAAGTCCATAGGATGATACTAGGCTATTGGTCCGGAGGCCTTTTTAAGCCTAGCCAAAAATTTTGTCCATGTTCCCTCCAAGTCAGCATATGTTTCCCCATGTGGCAAGATTGTACAAACTGATACTTACACTATGTAATGTGCTACTTATTGGCACTTACTGTGACAGTTTTACTACTAATGTTCACAGATTAGTACTAGGCTAACTACCCTTGTAGGCCATTTAAACCCTAGACAATTACCCCATGGGAGAATCAAACCCTGTACCTTGTGCTTGTAAGATAAGTACCTTAACCATTATGCCAACATCTCATCAAAGACCAGACTAGCTAGTAAAGATGGGCAGTCATAGTCAAGCTATGGTGTCTCTGTAAAATTTATTACTGGGTATTTCTGTACTAAATGTTCATTCTATGAATCTGCAATTCAGTTAGTTCATCCAAGAATTTTCTAGCACTGTAACAAGATATGCTTGCTAAATACCACATAAACAGGCTCTATGTGTCTTCAGTTAAGGCTGTACTGAAAAAAAGAAATGTGGATTTAGAGTGTGGATCATGATAGTACAATCTTCATTTAGTAAGGAATCGTGGACATTGGGATACCAAACAATGTTTGTTCAAGGCCGGATTAAGACCAAATTGGGACTGATGCTGTAGTGCAAAAAGGGCCTCTTTTTTCTCGGCATTGGTGCATGTGCATTCGACACTCACCGTACATGCGCACTCAGTCCGACCAAGCAGCCTTAATTGCTTGCGACGCAACCAGCCAGCCTTTATTGAACATGAATGATAATAACGATGTGTTGACGTATTATCGTAACAACTCGAGATTAACATCAAGCTATGTAACATCAACATTCAATAGCAATTGTCTGAAAAGTGCACTTAATGCAGAAAAGGCTAAACCAGATCAATTTAACCTAGCCTACCTAGGCATATTGCCACTCTTACTACTGCGCTAGTGCTGCTTACTTATATTGCTGTTTGTCAAGCCTTAGCAAGCGCAAATTATTCGATCGTGTCAGTGAAGTCAAGCCTGAGCAGCAGCTCATGCTCAATGCTCATAAGCGCCAGCATGCTAAGCCTTTCCTGCCCTATTGAGGACCGCAGCTCTCCTTTAACTATTCCCAACTTTGAGAAGCTCCTCTCGCCGGAGGCATTGGACACCATTATGCACAGATAGATGTGCAACCCAATCTCGACATTTGGAAATCTCTGAGAAAGATTCAACGATGACAAAAGCTTGTACATGATAAGCTCTGCTGATTCGTTCACAGTCACCGGTTTCTGAGTGCGCATAAATGTAGCAAACTGTATCAGCTCAGCCACCGGTGTGTCTTCCAAGTCATCTGGATACGAGGAAACAAGATTCTTAGCTTTGTCCTCGATCTGCTCAATGCTCAATGACGTTAGCTCAGGGAGAAATCCGAATGTTTTACAAATATCGTCATACGCCTTCATCCACTTTTCCAGTTCAGCTAACAGACTTGTCGATCATGTCCAGATACTTCTGAGTTTTGAACGTTTCCCTTGGGCTGAGGTTTGCTTCATTTGCAGCTCCTTCATCAGGCATTCGCTTTCGCTTACGGCCTCGACGCTGCTCAGCCTTGTATTCACCATGTTGAACCTTTTCGGTCGCCATCTTCTCATACACATCAAATCTGTCCCATCCAAACTGAACTGTGTCGACCAGTGATGCCATCAAGCCAGTTGCTGTATTCAGGCTGACTGTAGGATCTTGGAGGCTAATGCTTGTACTATTGAGATGGCCAAGGATATCGTTCCAGGCAGTTGCCATAACTGCTGTCTCAAGTTTGTCCATCCTGCGTGAAAATCCCTCGGCCTGATTTCTCGTATCTGCCGTCTGCTCCTTATCTGCTGCAAGCTCATCCAGGACTTCCTGAATGCTCTTCCACCCTTCTACCAGCGCTTTGACAGCATCTGCACATTTACACCATCGGGTTCCAGGCAAACCCTTGAGCGTCAGCGTGCAGCGATTCTTTAGTCACTGCCAGCAATATGTTGAGTCAGACAGGAATACATTTAGTCCATTGACAAAATCGAAAAACCTGGTACAGCCACCACAGCTTTCAACAGCCTGATCTCCTACCAGGTTTAGGCTGTGGTTGCAGCATGGAATAAAAGTGGCGTATTTACATTCACGCTTCACAATTGCCTGGACACCATTGTACTGTCCTGACATGTTTGATGCATTGTCATACTACTGACCTCTGCAGTTAGCAATATCCAAGCCTTTTTCCTTCAGAAAGTTCAGAAGTATGCTAGCCATCCGCTCCGCCGTGTGTCTCATCATCATAAGCATGAATGTCAGGAACTGTTCAACTGGGCCCAACTGCAGAATGTACCGGATAACAATCGTTAGCTGATCGAGGTGTGATACATCAGGTGTCGAGTCAATCGAGACAGAGAAATACTTCACCTCCTTGGCTTCTTTCAGGATGGTGTCCTACACCTTTTGTCCCATGAGCTTCACCAGTTCCTTGCAAACTGTGGATGACAAATAGTAAATGTGACCTTTCCTGCTGTTCGCATACTTTCTAATATGGCTAGCCAGCTGAGTATCATACTCCGCCAACAGCTCAATGATGCCAGGGTAGTTACCATTATGAGTGGAACCTATGATCTCATCCGCGCCCAGTATAGCAAGACCACGCTCAGCTAGGAATATCAGAATGTCGATGAGCCGCTTCAGAATCTGGCACCAGTAACACTGCTCTTCCTCGACCTGTTTGGCGGCTAGGTAGTCAACACAACCGACCTCCCTCTGTCGGCTCGCAAAGGACAACATAGCCTCGCGATGACCATCGCTGCTTTCATGCATTTTTATTCTGGATTCGCCTTTTCTCCAGTTATCAAAACCGCCAGAAACGAACTTGGTTGCTTCAGCAGCACTGCCGCCGAACAACTTGCATGCAAAGCAGAACACCTTCCCTGTCGAAGGCAAGTAGCACAACCATTGTCTACAGGATATTTTGCCATTGAGCAGATGCGTACCCACGAAGAAGGTCTTTGTGCATCGACTTTGGAACAACTCACCTGGGTATCGTCTGGCACTCTCTTCAAACTTTGATTCAGTGTGTTGGCAGTCTTTTGGACCTTTCTTGGCCCAATATTCTCGAGTGTCAGCGTCAATTTCACCCCACTGTCCCAAATCATTGGTGAAAGCCTCCACCGTCGGTGCTAGTGCTTCAGCAATAGCATCAGCTTTCACCTCTTCTCTCTCCACTGAACTTTCCCACTCTTTATTCTCTTTTGCCTCCACAGGTTCATCTTGCTTGGCCTGGTCTTCAGGAGTACTCGAACTCACAATCGCATATGACGCAGATGATTGAGACGAAGATGCTCGTACTCCGAAGTATGAACTCAATTTTGGAATTTTCGCCAAAAGTTGTTCTTGTTCTGCTGCTTCTTTCCTTTTCTTTTTCCCTTTATCCCATCCACTGAGTTGAGACGCCATAGCAAACGTGCGCAAAACAGTACGAAAGATATCACAAAGTAAACTGTTTAACATAAAATTGATAGCATTAACTTGAAATCTTTGGTTAACAATAAACACAACGATGTTATAGTTGCATCACAGTGCAAAGAATAATAGTAACTGTATAATAAGTAATGCTGTGTATAGGCGTCCGAAAGTTGGACTCCAAATTTCATTCTAAGAATTATTTTGAGGTTAATATAGCAAAGGAAAACTATCCAGCTTCTGGAAAATTCTCGTCTGTTTTCATCTGGGCCTATTTCAGGTATGGGCCTAATGCTGCAGCATCAATAGCACCCACCTTAATCCGGCCCTGTGTTTGTTGCATTCAGTACGGCAATTGTTACTGACTTACTGTGAAAGCCAGAAACAAGGTGAGCAACTGTTTCCAATTCTTTTTTACAAAACCTACATTTGTCTGTTTCTCCCACATGTTCAATGGACTTTGTAAACCAACTTGTACATGGTCCACTATCCTGGGCTGCCATTATCACCTTTTCATCCTTTGGTTTAATCACATCTCTCTTTAACCATTCCTGTATCAAATCCAGATCAACTGAGGTTGTTCTAGGAGATCTCTAAACTTGCCACTATATTTGTGGTTTTTCCACATTGTTCTCTGAAGGGATTCATGTGAGAATTGTGTTTTCTGCATCTCTTTGATTAAAATATAAGGACACTTCTCTTAGTTTTCAGTCCTCCAAAGAAGCAGAATTAAAGGCTTTTAATTTTCTAAAATAAGTCATCTTTATAGACTGTCTTATGTTTAAAAAAATCTCACTTTTACTGACTTAATTTCATTTTTCATTATATGTTTTTGTATGGTTTCTATGTTTTGGGTTAAGAGGTGGGAAATTGCATTGTTATGTTTTCCATCATGTTGCTATTTGTTTGGGGGTGGGGGTAGCCTGCTGGAGCTAAAAGCACAATGTTTTTTGTTTTTGTTTCTCTTCAATGAAACTTTTGTATATTTCTATGTTTTAGAAACTGATAAAAGATCTTTGCTGAAAGGTCATTGCTGCTAATGGTCAAGGACTAAGGTTCCATGCCATGTGTCTTCAGAGTAGAACATGCATAAGGAGGTTCTACATTAAACATTACTGGGCTTCACAGCCCTATCAAGTGTGATCATTTAAGTTAATACACTATTTTTCTGTTTCTTTACATTTTTTGAAGAAATCCACTTATCTGAAGATAAAAATATGGCTTTCAAGAAGAACAACCAAAAAGTACCACATTTATTTCTTAACTTTCATTACAGCATATCTAACAATGTGGGGTGTATTGCTTCATAAACAATGTCTTCAAGTGTTGAATAGTTACATGGATGGTAGTTCATGTGTTGTTACTGAAAGTGTTGGTTAATGGACATATTATTATTATATTAGCAATTGTTTGTGATATATTCAGTCACTGTTGTTTTCCTACAGCCTTATGTACAGGTGTCTATTTCTTACAAGTAAATTTAATTGATGTTCATTATTTCAACCACTGCTGCAGTAGCCTTAGCTATATGTGTTATATCCTGCCAAGGATGTAACAGCCAGCCAGCTTCAAAAGCTTCAGAGATCCTTCCAGATGCCCGACTGTCTTGCAGCTTGACCTAAGCTGACTACAAGACAAATTTGGGTGCCAAGCCCTTTAGAGTTTTTAGTGCCACCAGAGTATGCTCCTCTAAGGCTTTCAAGGATCAATGATCAGCTTCTGCTATCCCATTGCTGGGCAGATAATTTCTCTTGAGGGGGCTTTGAAAAAATAGTTAATCAAGCAGCGTTTGCCACCACAACAGGCTAGCAATTTGGCTCAGCTGTAGGTGGGTGACTCTGCTGTGGCCATTAGTTACACTTAAGACCACTCATCTTTTACCCCAGATCCCTCTGGTGTAGAACCTACAACCACTATGGATCAGGGGTAGCCATATCCTCTGTGGATTTTGGGGTCCCCTTAGGAGAAGGGAGAGACAGTCTTGTTGGTCCCGGGAGATGGAGCAGGGAAGACTTCCCTGTTTTGTCAGAATGTTGTGTCCATCCCTGGGGAAACTGCTGCTGCCATTAATAACACTGTTTGTCCCATTTTCCCTCTCAAAAGGAAGCAGAAAACTAAACATGTATCTACTCTTCAAATTTCCTTAGACAGGAGTATTTTACTGGATCTGGCTCAGGGTTTAATTCAGACTATTAATCCTACTTATGCAGTAGTTTCTGGTAAAAGAAAGTGAGGTACCTCCTTTCCTGAAGAGATTCAAGATTGTGACTCTAGACAGGAGGGTGAAAGAACAGATACAGGGTTTATTCCTCAGACTTTTGATTCAGATTCTGAGGAAAGATCAGTTTCTGATTTTCCCCGTTGGGAGTTCTCCTTCTCTGAGACTATTTCTAGAATGTGCCATTGTTCAGTGGGAGTACACTGAGGGTTCTCTGTAACTCAGAAAATACTACAAGCTGATTCAGAATGAATTTCCTGAATCTGCATACATTCTTCCAGTTCTTTCAGCTCTGGAAGATGTGTGTGTTACTGCTAGCAATTTTCCTGACAGTCAGCCAGCTGCCCCTAAAAAGGCAGATAGGATGTATAAAATTTCTCAGTCTTGTATGCTCTTATACATTCTTCCCAAACCTGATCCAGTAGCTGTCACTTTAGTTAATCCCTCTGCTGTCAAACACTTACCCCTGGATTCAGCAAACTTCTGTGCAGGAATAGCTTATTCCTGCATGGAAGGGACCATTCCCGTACAGCATGGCAGCGTGCCGTGCATATTCATGAAGGCGTGCTGTTAAATGGACACGGTTCTGTGTACGAGTGCATGGTATGTGTCTGAGAGCAGTGCTCTCACAATACACATGCCTCCTGCACACCAGAATTGATGTTCAGCAATTTAAAATGAGCGAGAACGCTCGTAATAGCCTCAAGCCATCAGGGTAAGAAATCTGATCAAAGCCATAAGGGACAATCATCCCTAGCAACTAGCAAGGCAAAAGTCGAAAGAATAACAGATGTAGCATAAGCACATAGCACACACCTCCCAACTGTCAGAGTAAGGAATGTGGACAAAGCCATAAGAGACAATCGTCCCACAAAGCAGAAAGTTGATAGAATAACAGGTTAGCATTAGCAGGGATATTCTGAAGGGTACAAATAATAAAACACAACAATAATTTTTTTTCTACATGCAGCAAAGTTTAAGTGTAGCTACGCAGGTGTGCCTGCTTCTTAGTTACGCTTAGTCCAGCTTAAACAGCACAATAAGTTAAATAGCAAGAGACAGCCAACATAATAGTACTGTAATAGAGTAGTGGTTAGAGTGTACACTTTGCAAGCAGCCCTTCCCAGTTCGATCCCCACTATAACCAATTTGCATTTTACATGTGAAAACATTACATAAACATTTTTTATTTATAATTAGCTACTAAATAACATATATTTGTTAACCAGAGTACTGTAGTAGGTCCATATGTGAGGTGTCAGTTTAATAAAGTTGTGAAACCTCCATATAAACACAAGTGTCCCATACAGTGTAGTCACACATGAATAAATGTAATGAAAGCACATTGGGGGATGTCAAGGACAGTAAACAAATTTATAATATGTAATGAATGATGAATCAATCCCATACAGTAGACAGTCTGTAAAATAAAAACATAAGCAATGCTAAGCAGTGCACAGCTCTGCTTACCAGATGTAAGCATTGTGTAAATATTAATGCTAAGCAATGAGTAGCTCAGCTAAGTGGATTTGCCCATTGGTAAGCAGTGCTAAACCTGCCCCTTTAAGCACTGCAAACCTTAGCTAAGCAGGTTTGCCCGTAGCCTAGCTTAGCTCAGCATATTCAAAACCATCCAATCACGATAAAGGGTGGGAAATTGACAATATTTAAATCCTATAGGTGGGACTACAGCTCATAACTGGTTGCAGCTTCCCACTGTAGGCAGTATGGCAGGTATTGGTGAGAGCATGTGCTTCCGGGCACAGCACTGGGGCATACAGGAGTCCAAGGTCATGGTAGGACTCCTGGTAAAAAAAAATGATGAGAGACTGCTGCAGGGCCAGTGCCAGGGCTCCAATATAAAGAGGAAGCCTGGGACTGTCTTTACTGTGATCTCACCAGTGCCACTGGTATCCCTCTGACTGGTGAGCAGGTCCAGCACCACTATGCTGACTTGAAGCGGAGGAAGAGGGAGCTCTTGCACGAGTGAGTCCAAGAAGCAAGGCAGAGGGATGATGTCCCAGCAGTGTGTAAGTATTCATATCAGTAACTGTTTACCAAAGTCCAGCCTGTGTATGTGATGGATAGGTATGCCTAAATATTTCTCTATTCCCTTTACAGCTGCAGCTGAGCAGGCTGTGAATCAGGAAGTCCATGCCAGTAGGTTGCAAAGGCTGTGTCGCGAGGCTGGTGAGTAACAATCCTACTTGTAGTAGTCATACCAAATAAATATAAAGTAGTAGAAAGCCACCTGGCAGTATAAAAACTGTGTATGGGTTGTACTGAATGAACCAGACAATATGACAGTAATAGTCCCATATAAGTGACATTTAAATAAAACTGTAACTGCCTAGCAATAAAGTTCTAAATCCTGGACTGGTTGTGTTTACTCTGGTATTGTATGGCATTTAGTGTTGCATTCTCTGAATAGTAATGTTGTGTTAACCACTGTTACCCACACTGTGCTACATAAAAAAAAATATGTCTAGGAATGTCTGTATAAGACTGTTGTAAGTACAAGGTCAGATTGTACAGCCAAGAGAGACTTAGAAAACACTGAAGGAACAGATAGCAGTTTTTAAATAGCTCACACTGATGAAACGCAAATTGTTGTATTTTTAGCACACACCGCCATGGTACGAATCCTGGGAGTGGTAGTAAGCTGAATGCTTAATCATACCTCTCAACAGTACAGATTTTCCCAGAATGTCCAGATATTTGGCTCATATTTTTGGCCTGTTCCTCTTTTTTCCTGGCAAATTACTGGGATGATCTCAGGATTGTAGTCACCAAATAATGACATACATTTGAGTGTCAGACTTCAAATCCTTCAGAAAATGTATATTAAAAGAATCCTGTTACCCTAGCAACTGTCTAAATGTTTATAAGAGCAATATTCCAAATATGTCCGTATTTGTACCCCCATGTTGTCAAGCTTTGTCCACATGTTGTGCATTAAGAGATTGAGAGGTATGTGCATAATTTTAACTAGGAATCTGGGAATATGTGTAGAAACAGTCAGGTGGTGTTAACAAACATTCCCTCCACAGGTCTACCAGGTAAGAGAAGTAGAATTTAGTTATAAGACAGTTGAAGTATGCACTTGTGTACAAACATATCACTGCCCAAACCAAGGCCATAAGGTGTTGTAATAATACCTCTACAGTAATGATCAGAGCAGTGATAATTAAAGTTGTGAGTACTGCAAGGATATACAAGTTGTTAATTGACATCCCCCCACCATATCTGCAACAATAATCTAAACACACAAATCAGTGGGTATGTTTACACCAAACCTACTGTTGGGACATACTTCGTATTGTTCAACAAATATTGAAATGTGTTTCTATTAATGTTCCATGTTAAAATACTATAATTGGTGACCTGTTGCTATTAATGTAACCTGCATGCTGTTGTAATGGCCACTGTGGTTCCATATATGCATGTGTTCTGTTTGCAATGCAACTGTCCCAAATCTGTTGTTTTTGGGTTAATGGGAATACCTATGCCTGCTGTTATAACTAATCCTGGATTGTGTTAACTATTACTAACCCACATATGTTCTAAAACTGTAACACCATAGCATGTTTGGAAAGGCCTGTCTCAGCGGACCCACCTCTCTCACCTCATCTGGCCGTGGCACCGGGCCCCAGCACATCTTGTACCCACCGTGGGATCTCCTCGTCCTCGGAAGTGGTCGCAGACAGGATCCTGTCACCCAAAGCGAGGTCCGGGGTTTGGTGAGTGGCAAGCTCTGAAAGGAGTTTAGAGATCTGCTACGCTAGCTTGAGGGCCATGTGGTACAATTAAAGGGTCAGCCTGTCCCTTCTGCTCAGCCCCCAGCACAGCCACCTTTGGGGCCGTGAATGTGCAGTGGTGACTGCTCATGGGTGGGGACCTCAGTCACACTGTTTCCATTTGGGGCTCATGGGCTTCCGATTTCCAAACACCCCTCCCTGTCCAAGGTGTTTACCCCCCATGTGTCATATACCACCCCTGTATGCTGTCATGTTTGTCTTGTCTGTCTTCCTACCCAACCTACCTCCCCAAATATACCTAATATCCTTCCCCAACATCCCAGTATCACCTTAAAAAAAAGGCAATCTGTTCCCAACAAAAAATTTTGCCCCATACATAGCTGTCCATTTTGCACTTGTGTCTACTGGGCACATGTAATCTGGTCTAATTGGTTTAACAACACATTATTGTTGTCCTCACCCCTGTCTCAGGGGTTTGAGTGTCCAAATCTACCTCCAAATTCAGTATATATATATATATATATATATATATATATATATATATATATATATATATATACAGCTGTTGCTGTAGAAGAAATGGAAAGCTATGGACCTTCCTTACACCCGTCCTGCACATCCCTAGCTACTTTCCCTATTGTCTTTCCCTCTTTGTGACCCCTTTTTCACCAATTTCCCATCACCCCTTTTTTCTTTTATTTTAAAGAAATTAGCATGAGGATAAGCGGGAGTAAGCACTTTTAAGCAGTAGTAAGTGGGATTAAGCCTGTTTGCATGGCACTAAGCAATGTCTACACAGATTAAGCACTTTTAAGGCTAACTGTCTGCAAGCATATTTAAACGGAAGTTAGCATTGCTTACCACCGTGCAAACCCGCTTACAATTGCTTAAAAGTGCCTTAATCACTCTGTATCCAACAGCCCTTGTTCTGCCCAGCAACAACATAATCAGCTCTGCCCAGACTTGAACCCAGGATCCTGTACACTATAATCAGAGCAATATAACACTACTCCATCAGAGCTACACTATTGAATTTTTTTTAAATATATCTTTCAATACAGGTATAGAATACTATGGAACAAACATTGTGGAACCAGCATGTTTATAATATATAAATATACAAATATAGATGTGTATGGTGATAGATGCATATGAAAAGTGTATACATCAGATATATGTAGCTGTACATATGAAATTGCACATATAGAATATGTACATACATATCATAAAATAATATAATGTGTAGATATCAAACAAGAAATACACTGATATATCAATAGGTGTGTGTGTGTGTGTGTGTGTGTGTGTGTGTGTGTGTGTGTGTGTGTGTATATATATATATATATACATTTATATATACAAGGATAAATATATATTAACATAATATATACATATATATATATATATATATATATATATATATCTAGGTACATACACACACACACACATATATATCTACATATCTATATACAGAGATATCTACATATCTATATACAGAGATATCTACATATCTATATATATATATATATATATATATATATATATATATATATATAGACATACATACATATATATATATATATATATATATATACATATAAAGATATAGATATATATGCATTTATACACGCACACATACACACACACATATATATATATATATGTGTGTGTGTGTGTGTGTGTGGATATATATATATATATATATATATATATATATATATATATATATATATATACACACACACACACACGAGATATATATATATATATATATAATATGTGTGTGCATAACATGTACTGCAGTTATACCAAGAGCACCATACCTCCCCACCCCTAAGTGCAAAAGATCTGGACAAAGGCTGCAAAATGGGGGGGCAATGGACCAACACTATGGACACAATGTACATCCTGCAGGTATAAATGTAGAATGTCGCTACAGGAACAGGGTGTGTGTCAGCATACATGTTCAGAAGGATGTCAGTTATAAAACTGTAATGTATGTCCTCATATACTGACAGACATCCCCACATGATCACAGTGATTCACCACAGGAAGGAATAAAATGATACTGTTCAACAGACCAGAAATATGGGCAATAAACGTGGACAGTCTGGAACAATCTGGCTGGTGACAGGTATGCTCAGAACAGCTTCGTGCAAGAAAGCATAACCAAGCCTGGCAAAGGAGGGGAGTCATGAAAATGTGGACATATTTGACATACTAGTGTAGATGAGTTGACACATGTTCTGCAGTAACACCCTCCTGTCTGTTCTAACATCTGTTGAGTGGAATGGCACAAGTCCAAAACCCAGTGACTTCGCAGGAGTTAGTCAAGTAAATTTTCACATCTGATGTGTCAGACATACACAACACTTATATGGGCCAGGCAACACTACACATCTGCCAAATATCTGGACATAACATCAGATTAGGGAAAATACACTGAGCTGCTAGCCATGTCACCAAGCATTATCCAAGCTACAGGCAGACTGGCACAACAAAAAAGCAATCTTGCTATGGGGGAATACACATGTAATTTCAAATATACCAGGCACTCCAGGGATGTAACAGCACTGAGAAACAGACACCAGTGTGAAAGTGCATACAGTATAAGGAGTGTGTGAACCAAACTGTCAGTATGTTTGATACTCACACACTATCCCTGCATATAATGACCCAATACATGGTGTAGTATGTTGCCTGACTGTGTTATGGGGCATGTCACAGTCTTATCCTACAAAAATGTAATACTTGATGGAGCACAGGAACTGGATCTGCATGCAAAGGCAGATAGAAAAGGAAACATAACATTTTCATCTACCCCCCCCGCCCCGCCAAGAAGTAACATATTCACAATACACTGCTACACAATCCTGACAGTCTGTCAATAATAGCCAGAAATACAAAGATCTGTACACACTCCCAAAGAATGTTCAGGCCTTTTCTTCATATATAAGGCCTCTTACACATAAAATGTCTGGCAGTCTGATAACTAACTTGGATGATATTATGAATTATGTCACTAAGTAATGATATACCATATCTCTGTGCGTCTGACTGCATGATTTATGGACAAAGTTTGACATACTCGTGGACAGAGGCCTAAACACAGGTCCAGGATGGAGATATTGTTGTTACAAACTGAGAAAGTAGCTGGTGTAGGTCTTATCCTACCCCCCCATCACACACAGTGCAAATGTGAACATCCCACACTCTGCAGTGTCCAGCCCTGAATCCTGCCTGTCTGTACAGTCCCACTGTCTGCAACCAATATAATGTAGCCAGTCACACTACCCTCCTGTAGACTTTACATATCACTCTTAATGGTACTTGTCTGTCACAAATAACTCCTGACTCTCCTCCTCACCACACACAGCCTGCCTGTACTCTCTCGTACACCTCTCCCCCACACTACCCATGACTCTGAACTGGTGTTCCCAAATAGTTAGACCTATCCACTTTCCAAACTGTATGCCCTGCATTGTCACCATTCCTCTATCTCCCACCCCATTCACACACATGTATTCTTACTTAGTCCTGCTGACCATCATTCCTCCCCACTCTACAACATAACCCCACCTCCCCTGGGTCTCCCCATCCTGTCCCCTAATCTCTCTACAGACCACAATGTCATCTGCAAACTGCACAGTCAACAGGGGCCCCTGTCTGATCCTGTCTGTCAATCTGTCCCTCACCACTGCAAATGTGAAAGGACACACAGCTGACCCCTGATGTACTCTCACCTCCACCTTAAATCCACCTGTCATGTCAACACCAGAAATCACTGCTGTCACACTAGCCTCCTACATATCCTGTTGTGTCTGACAGACTCCTCTGGCACCCCTGACCTCCACATACAATACCACAACTACTCTCCAGGCAGCATGTCATATGCTCTCTGTAGGTACACATAGACACAATGCAGCTGCATCTCAGCCTCAGTGCAGAGCTCCATCAACACTTGTGGATCAACATTTGCATCTATAACGCTCTTACCTGGCATGAAACCATACTGAAAATCATCAATCATCACCATGTTCTCAACCTAGCTGCCACCACCCTTTACCATTACCTCATTCTATGACCAATCAATGTTACCCCTCACTTGTTACTACAGCTCTACAGACCACCCTTGTTCAGATAAGCAGTACCTATACATATTCACCAACATCTCACACATCCTCTCACTTTCCAAGATTACAGTAAACAATCCAGTTAAAAATACCACTGCCAGGTCTCAGAAACACCTCCAGGCATCCACAGGTATGTCACCTGGAACAACAGCCTTTCCACTGTTAAACCTCCTCATAGCTATCCTTACATTCTCCTTGATAATCTGTTGCACCTCCTGATTAACCATACCCACCCCAGCCAACCTTCCCTCCTCCCCCATTTTCCTCATGGAACAGGCCATTAAAGTGATGTTTCCATATGTTCTAAACACAGTCCTAGCTTGTATGTTTCACCCATATTCCTTTATCACTCTTTTGTGCTGAACATCCTTCCTAGCTATGTGCCTCTGTCTAGCCAATAGCTACAGGCCCTATACACCATCTGTGCTGTCCAACATTACATACAACCACAGACTCCACATCTGTATGTCAGACTCCACATCCATAGCCATGTCCAACACTCTCTTTGTCATGCACCCCATCTCTTTATACTCATGTCTACTCTCTACATCTGTGTATCAATCCCACTTCTCCTTTGCCAACACCTTTTTCTGCATGCTCCCCTGTACTTCTTCATTCCACCACCACGTGTGTAGGAGCAGTCACCATATGGGCAACATGTCAACCTGTGTCTGATTGAGCATAGTAGGTCACAGGTGCATTAATGTAATGCTGAGTATGAGTACAAATAGGACACATCCACTATGGGCAATCGGAAGGCCATCCCCACATATGTCTGTGGTCTTACAGGCAACTATCCAACCCACCCTGTAATGGAGGTCAGCCACAGCACATACACAAACACCATAGCTACAGATGACCAGCTTCAGACATGTTTAGGACGAGCATCACCCCCCCCCCCAGCTGAACATCAGTGTAGAAGGATATGCACACCACATGCATCCCTACCCTCACCATTAATCAGGTGCAAACTGCCTACTTACACATAATGCTATGCATGTCCATACAATTCTGCTAGGTGCTGGAGTATTATTTGATGTAATATTGTGGCTACAGATACTCATTACTAGTTTGCTGATTCTGTAAAGAACTATGGACAATGTCTGATGTCCTGTGATGTTTTTCCCTGGGGTCTGTATTATAACATCGAATGCTCAAAATTTTGAATGTTATAATATCGAACCATTTCAGTCGAACAATCATAACATCGAACACTCAGAACAGCAAATTTTTTCCCAGGGAAAAAATTCGCTGTTCCAAAAAACATACACACACACAACACAAGCACACTAAAACAACTGCAATCCACAAACATACACTTAAAATCCTACATCTAACCCTACACTAAACTGTACATACACTACTATCAATCCACTTACCTTAACCCAAACCCTAACCCTAAGGTCCGTAACTCTCACACACTCACCTCACCCGCGCCCTAACCCTACAGTCTGTCACTATCACATACACACCTCACCCGTGCCCTAACCCTAACTCACTTAACCCGCCCCCTAACCCTAAAGTCTGTCACTACCGCATACTCACCTTACCCGCGCCCTAACCCTAAAGTCCCTAACTACCGCACACTCACCTTACACCAGTCCGTTCGCTCATTTACCTTAACCTGGTCAGTAACCATCACACCACACTTACCTGATCCCAATCTGTAACCTCCGTTTGCTCACTTCCCTAAACTTGGTCTGTAACCATCTCACCACAGTGCTGTAAATAGCAAAGCCATGGAACGGGCCACTGAAATGTTACCCTAGGTAAAATTTCGATGTTCCGAGACTTCGTTATTTTCAGCTTTCGCTCTAAAGGGTTCGATATTATAAAATTTGAAGTTTTAAAACTTTGATGTTATAATATAGACCCTTTTCCCTGTTTATGTCTTTCAGGTGTGATGTAGAGGCTTCCAGCCTATGATGTCAAGGAGACAGCAGCCATAACTGAGGCCATCCTGGAACACTACCACATCCTCTTCAGTCAGGGTTGCCAACATCAGCAGGAGAGGACAGCCCTCTGGGAAGACCTCACACAGAGAGTGAACACCTTGGGGAACCATGGCCAAATGTACGGACAGGTCAGGCACAGAGCAACTGACCTGATACAGCGTGCATGGCAACAGGCTATGGCGGTGGTGAGGGATTGTTCCGCTACCAATGGGGGGCCAGCCAGAGAGGCCCCACTTGCAGCAATGGAGGATCTCCTTGCCAACATGTATATATGTATGGAGATGCATATATGTGGACAAATCTATACATAATACATATATATATATATATATATATATATATATATATATGTATATATATAGAGAGAGAGAGAGAGAGATACATCCACATGTATATCCACATATATGCATAGATACATATATATAGAAAGGTGAATACATACACATATATATATATATATATATATATATATATATATATATATATATATATATATATATACACATATACACAAATATCTGTACATGTATACATAAATATACAGAAATATATGACAGCTACAAACACATGCAATCTGAGGGTCATGCTGCTGCACAGTAGACATCTACATTTGAAAATGCACTCACTAGACGTATTCCTTAAAATGGGGAACTATGACATCTATGCTGTAACAGAGACCTGGTTAAAGGCCGCAGGAAGTACTCCTGCACTACCAGCCTATTACCCATTCCACATCTCTTGGCTGCAGAACTGTGACTGAAGCTCCAAAGGTGGTGGTGCTTTCATATTCATTAAGGACCTGCAGGCATAGCTAACATTGGGTAGGACAGTGGATCAGGTCGTAGCCTGCTATAAGTCCCCAAACATATCCCAACACTCACACTCCATGTCCCTAAACACCCTGGAGGATAATATTGTCCAACCTAACACTCACATACTGGTTGACTTCAACTACCCCACCATTAACTGGGAAAGCTACTCATGTACCAATGCACATGCTCATCGCATCGAACTGGTCCTTCCTAACATGGGCGACTGTTGCTCGACACCAATAGACAACTCCCCCTTGTTATATCCGAACACAAATTAATCACCTTTGGAAATCTATGGCCCTCTCATGCCCCCCTGCACAGGTAACCACCATGAAAAGCCTTTCCAATGCTGAATATGGCCTCATAACAACAAAGGTGGCTAACCTCATGGCAGCCATGCAAATTAGACTAGGTACATGACAGCTGAATCAAACAACAATGCACTATGAACATGTACACACATGCATGGGTACCGCCATGCCCACTACAACCAGGACCCTCACCTCCAATAAAAGGATGCTGATCTGGTGGTCCCCTGCCATACATACACTGTACAACTGAAGGAGGAATCAGATATGGAGTAACGTGAAGTCCCAAGACTGGAAATCAACCCTTATCAGCCTCAATTGAAGGTTGAGATCCCTCATCAAATACTACAAAGTTAGCTGTGAGAACAGAATTGGAGCACATAGTGTAGACAACCACAAGGTCTCATACAGTTATGTTAAGAATCTCCATGGCAATAGCAAGATTTGTTCTGAGCTACTAGACAATGGAACCTCCCAGAATGAGCCAGCAAATACTGCCAATACACTGGCTGGCATCTTGAGTGCAAACATTACCCCTCACCATCCCCCAAAGGACCAATCACAATACCAGTACATGACCAGGCGACCAGTATTACTGCAGCACAGGTTAAAACACCACTATCCAAGGCCAAGAATACAGTTTCTATGGGACCTGAGAATATCCCTGGCTGTGTTCTACATGAACTACAGAGTGATTTGGCACCTTATCTGTGTGCCCTGTTCAAGCACAGCCTCACCTCAGGCTTTGTCCCTACTGAATTGTATACTGCTACAGTCACCCCTTTCCACAAATGAGGTGTAACTACAGAACCTGGGAAATAATGCCCAACTGCCTGACAAGTCTGTTATGCGAAGCTATGGAATGCATCATCATGCACCTAATAAACAGGCATATGGGAATCTGCAGACTCAGGATCCCACACAGTTTACCTTTCTGAAGGGTGGTCATACCTGCTCATTCCACCTGGTCAACTTCTTGGTGTCAGTCATCTGAACTGTGGATGAAGGCAAGGTGACATAATACAGCCTACATTGATCTGGCCAAAGCCTTTGATAACAATCCCCACTCACTTATTAGGTGGGAACAGAGGCACAAACACAGGGGTAGATTAGACATACTGCTGTCATACATTGAGACAGTTGCAGATGTCACTGGGTTTGTTGTAACATCCTTTATGAGGAATATGACATTGTTAATACCCATAGATGTGAGTATTTACTGACTGCATTCCCCAGAGTCCGCAACTGATTTACCAAGGACACCAACTGTCTGGTGAACACAGAAAACATAGCAGGCAGACATGTGGCAAGTCTGTGGACAGCATGCCAGTGGAGAGGTATGTCAGAGACATATCACTGTGAGTCGTGACGTCACACACTAAATGCATGTCCACACAAACCCTGTCAATCTATCGATCCACCATGTGTATAACAGCACTGATGACATAGTATCTGTTCACAAATCTGGGGATATGTCACCCATGTTGGTTGGCTGTCTCTACATATCCTGCCCTGTGATGTGTTGCCACCCATTGTACATGAATCTGTAGGCCACCACCTCTGTAATGTCCCTCACACAGGCAAGGAAATGGGACAAGGCCCACATTAAGGAATGTCCCATATGTCAGAACTAGCAGCAGTGTCCAGTCCCACAGCACAATAAAATTTGGGCACCTACATAATGGTATGGTTGTAGCAATACCTGACATCTGCACATCTGTACAGAGGACAGACAGTAAGTAGATAGCCAACAGGTTATGCTTTAGGATGAATGTTTTGCAAGATACACATCTGAAACTGAAAGGTATGCCATTACTACATGACAGCAGTCCTTCAATTACATGTCCAACAAACATAGTAGTCTACAGTTAATATCAACATATCAGATCAATATCCAATAGGAGATACATATAAACATGCAGCTCAAACACCAAGAACAAGATACTCAGTACTCAGAGTCCAGCTTTGCATGCAGGGTGGATGGTTCCAGTATTGGTATCTGCAATCTACTGTTACTTGAAAAAGCACTGTTAAAAGTACTAACGTAATGATACAATATGTGTTAAACTATTTCTGTCAACCAGTGCACTGTAGCTGGTGTAACATGCAACTGTGACTGCATATAACCTGGGATACTACCCATGTATGAAACAAATCCAAAGAGAAAGATTGTAGTACTACCTATGTATACCCAGGTGTCTCATACAGTATACTCACACCCCTTGCAACTGTAATGAAAGCACATAGAAGCATGTTATGTACAGGAAATGAAATACACATTAAAGACGTCATTACCCTACTATTTTATCAGACTGGAATGTGATCACTGGTTACCAGGGCTGAGCTGTGCTTAGCACATGTAAGCATTGCTAAAATGTAAATGATAAGCAGATTTGTGCACTGGTAAGCAAAACCTGCATGATGTAAGCGCCTATTTGTTTAACCGAACGTTAGCAGTGCTTACCTTCGCACAAACCCGTGCAGACTCACTTAAAGCCACTTTAAAGTGCCTAATCACCCTGTCTACATCAGCCCTTGTTCTGCCCAGCAACAAAATAAATAGCCCATGCAGGCCTTGAACTTAGGCCCTGTACACTATATTCACAGCACATAACCACTATGCCATCAAGCTGTGAGGAAGTCTGTTGAATTTTCAAATATATCATTAAGTGCACATACTGACTTGTAGTGAACAACTGCTTTGATTTACTACAATTGTTTAGTACTTGTAAGTGAAAATAGTGTTGAATCAGTCGTGTTCTTATATGTAAATATATACATTTCAGATTAATATGGTGGGATACATCTGAGGGTATATACAACACTCATGTTTACACATAAAATGATACATATATAATATAATATATATATATATATATATATATATATATATATATATATATATATATATATATATATATATATATATATATATATATATATATATATATATATATATATATATATACATATATAAATATATATATATATATATATATATATATATATATATATATATATACACATATGTAGATATATATATATATATATATATATATATATATACACACATATGTAGATATATATATATATATATATATATATGTAGATACATAGGCACATATATATATATATATATATATATATATATATATATATATATATATATATATATATATATATATATATATATATATATATATATATACACACACACATACACACACACACACACACATATATATATATATATATATATATATATATATATTTATATGTGTGTGTGTATACATAACATATGCCCATGACATGTAGTGGAGTCATACCACAGCACCATAACTCTCAACCTCTTAGTGCAAGGGAACATAATGTATGTATTGCAGTTATAAATGTAGAATGTTGCTAAAGTGACAGGGGTTGTGTCAACATACATGTTGTGAAGGAAGGCTCTTCTGAAACTGACATGTATGCCATCAGTTGCTGACAGTGAACTGACGGTGAACTGAGAACTGTGAACTGTGTGACAGACATCATAAAATCATCATAGTGAAGCACCACACAAATCATAGTTATGATCCTGTGGAATACAGAAGAAATATGAGCAATAAACATGGGCAGTCTGAAACAATCTGGTCAGTCAGGAGGTATACACAGAACTTCCTAGTGCAATAAATGTGGAACAAGCCTGATAAAGGGGATGTTTAAAGCCATGAAAATGGGCATATATCGCATATACTGGACTAGATAAGCTCACACAGTTGATGAATTCACACACTCCTGTCTGTCCTAACATATATTAACCGGAGGAGCAGATGTCCCAAGCTCACATACTTCCCACTAGTTAGTGACACACATCTTCACAGAATCCCACTGCTTTGTCAGTAATACACAACATGTATGGAGGCCAGGCATTTGACAAATATCTGGATATAACATCACACTAAGGTAAATACACTGAGCTGCTAGGCATGTCACCAAGCACTGTTTACACTGTAGGCAGACTGCCACAACACTAACCCAATTTACCTATGGGGGGAATACACATGTAATTGCAAATATAGCAGGCACTACAGGCATGTAACAGCACAGAGTAACAGACACCAGTGTGAAAGTGCATTCCCAGAACCAATCTCAACACAGTCACAGTCACATAATGGTAAGCCTAAGTAATAGTAAGTATATGGACTGTGTGAACAATCACCAAAAGTACACAGACCTCACTGCTGTACAGACTGCAACAGAATGTCCAGGTTTTGTCCTCAAATATTGGGCCTCCTATACATTACATGTCTGTCAGTCTGATATATCACTGGCTTGATATTAGGAATTATGTCAGTAAATAATGGTATACTGTACATATCCACCAATTACTGCATGACATATGAACAAAGTACAGACTTGGGGGACAGAGGCAGAAACACAGGGCCAATATTGACAGTTTGCAGTTCTAAACTGAGAACATTGCTGGTGTAACAGGGTTTGTTGCAACATATCTGCTCTGAGGGATATGAAGTCAGTAACACACATGGGTGTTACCATTTACTGACTACAATCATTAGAGTATTCTACTGTATTTATAAAGACAGAAAATGTGTGAGTGACACACCAAATCTAAGACTCCAAACTCTGGCCTGTCTGCAGATAGCCCTACAGATGAGAGTTTTCTCAACCACATAACACTGTCATGCCAGACTTTAAAGCATGCAGAACAGCCATAGCCACACAAACCCTGTTAAACCAACATTACTTCACATATAGGACAGCATTACTTCAATTCTGTCCCCATGTCTAGAACATTCCCCTCCAGTTTGTTGGCCTGTCTCCACAGTGTTTGTTGTAAGAGGTATTTCCAACTACCCCCTGTGATGCTGTTTGTCACACACCCACATGAATTCCTGCTCACAGTGAAGGAGAATGGCCAACACCCACTTGCAGTGCTTACTTATAGGAGTATGTTTCCATGCAGTTGGCTATAGGAATGATACCACAGCTGTTCCACATACAATTAGCAGGTGGAGGACTCCAATTCATGAACAGGCCATCAGCTGATCATGAGCATTACCAAACCAAACACATAATAACACAAAGACATACTCAGAGGCTCTAACAAAAAACTTACCAAAACAACAGAGGCTCCCAAAGCAGACACCCAAAAATCCACCACCTCAAAACATAACACATGCAACATATACTTCAATAAATCAGTGTGTCAAACAATCACAGCCCTTAAGGCCAAACACCATGCCTGATACACTAGTAATAGGTGACTCTATAGTCAGACACACTGACGTTCCGCTTACCAGGCTGAACAAGGAGAGGGTAACGGTGAGTTGCCTATCGGGAGCTAGGATCCGCCACATAACACATGCACTCAGGTCACTCCATAGCAAGTACAAATATGACTCCATCATTGTCCAGAAGGAAGCTACTGCACGACAGAGCAAAATCCCATAAAGAGAAGGCATCTCTGACCAGCACTAGTAGAAAGCTACGTTCTCTCATAAAAACATCCAAGGCCAACTTTGAGAGAAAAATCACTATGGACACTAAAGATAACCACAAGGCCTTCTTCTGCTATGTTAGAAACCTGGGCGGAAACCCTCAGATATGTTCAGAGTTAGTTCACAATGACAAAAAATACACTGAACCCACAGATATTGCCAACATTCTGGCAGACAGGTTCAGTGCAAATTTCTCCCCTCCCTCACCCCCAAAAGAAGAAATACTTATCCCAGCTGAATGTAACCTCCCTGTCATCTCAGATGTCCAGGTGAGAACCGCCTCAGCAAAGCTAAAAACACAGCATCAATGGGACCTGACGGTATCCCGGGTTGCGTGCTATGTGAACTCCAAGAGGAGCTAAACCCGCACATAAAAATGCTATTTAATCTTAGCCTTACTACAGGATATGTACCTGAACACTGGCGTACAGCAACAGTAGTCCCACTCCACAAAGGAGGCACCTCTATAGACCCTGGTAACTACCGCCCCATAAGCTTAACCAGCCTGGTCTGCAAAGCTATGGAAAGAATCATTATGGAACTCATAAACAGAGACATTGGGGACTTACAGACACTTGATCCCACCCAGTTCGGCTTTGTAAAGGGCAGATCCTGCCTTTTGAACCTGGTTGACTTTTCGAAACAGTCACTAGAGCCATTGACGAGGGCAAGGCAGTCCATACAGCCTACCTGGACTTGGCTAAAGCTTTCGACACAATACCCCACTCTGGCATCATAGACAAGCTCAACAGCTTAAATGTAAATCCATATGTCACAAGATGGATTGCAAACTGGCTAAAGGATAGAACCCATAAAGTCAAAATCACTGGAGCCATGTCAGACTCAAAGCCAGTCACAGGTGGTGCCCCACAAGGCTTTGTCCTGGGACCCCTTTTGTTCGGCATTTATTTCTCAGATGTGAAAGCAAACATGGGAGGGTTGTGGCTGACAAAGTTCGCAGATGACTGCAAACTAGGCGCCATAGTCGATACACCAGCTGACACATACATCCTACAGAAAGGCCTCACTGAAATGGACAACTGGTGCCGGAGTCATGGCCTTAAATTAAATGCCAAAAAATGTATAGTCATCCACTTTGGGAAAAACAAAGTACCCACAAATTATCACATAGACAGTAACCCACTGAGTACGGAAAAAGTAATCAGAGACCTGGCCCAAGTCGATAGTGACCTCTCATTTGACACCCACATTGCCAAAGTGGTTAGAAAGACTTTCTACCTTGCCCACCTTATCATGAAGGGATTCACATCCAGATCAAAGGAGGTCATTGTACCCCTATACTCCTCCCTTATCAGGCCCATGATTGAGTACAATGCCCCATTTGGTATGTACCTCACCCGGCACTTGCAACAGCTAGAGAGACCCCAAAAGTACCTCACCAAGAGGATCAAGGGTCTCCAACATATGTCATATGCTTCCAGACTAAAGAAACTCCAGCTCTATTCAGTAGCATACCGCCTACTCAGAGGTGATCTGTGCCTGATGTACAAGGCCATGTCCAATCAGGAATTGATGGACATGCTCCACCTCAAAAAAATCCAAATCCATCAGAACCACGAGAGCTAAAGATTTAAACCTCAGCACAAATATGAATAGGACATGCTGGAGGGACAGATTCATAACTCAGAGGCTTCCCATACTCTGGAACAGAATCCCAGTTCATGTTAGGCAGAGCCCCTCACTGACTCTCTTCAAGAGAAATCTTGATGAGTGGACTGGAGATCGTAGGTTTACCCCAGGGGTCATCTCTGTGTCACTACTAGACAGAGGCACAGTAAACTAATTCTATTATGTAAAGGGGTCTTCACTGTGTCACTACTAGACAGAGGCACAGTATTTTAAATCTATTCTGTACACTTTTGTACCATTACATGGGGTGGTGAAAGCCACATCACTATGGCTAGGCTTATAAATGCCCCAGGGCAGATAGCCTAGTACTAAACTATGAAACTATGAAACTATGAAACCAATGTTAAGCTCCTGCCTATGCAAAACAGATGCATTTTTCCACATCTACCAGAGAGGGAGAGAGAGAGAGAGAGAGAGAGAGAGAGAGAGAGAAAGAGACCGAGGGAAAGAAAGAAAGAAAGGATGAGAGAAAGAGCCAAGTGTGTTTGTGTATGATCTGTGGGTGGAGAGAGATCTTTGGGTATTATAATGGTTGTCTATATATATACATTTATGGCTGTGAATTGTCTGCAACAACCTCTATGGTGTTTGACAGCTGTTGGCCTTGTAATATGACATTGAGACATATGGGTCCTCAATATGAAAATGTAGCAAAACCCACGTTGCAATGGATCGTGTTATTAACACAATCACACCAACACCCACACAGGGTGCTGCTCTCACACACACACACACACACACACACACACACACACACACACACACACACACACACACACACACACGTATTTGCAGTACTGTGTTTCAAACCCCTACCTAGCTATGTATTAGTATTACGGTGTTACAAACAATAATAAAAACAGACACCAACAGCACCGTGAGCAGAGACAGGGCCAGAATAATGAGCAATAAACAACAAAACTGCTCACAGTTGAACCAGGCTGTATATGTTCCAACCACCACAAAAAGGCAGTATAAAACCTTGCAGATAAATAAGTTTCAGTTGTGTCTATTCAGACCAGTTAGAACATCCAGAATACGAAATACCAAAGTCCAAAATATGGAAAAAAAGCCCCAAAATGAGTCCAAATGTGATGAATAAAAAGCTCTTTATTAGGATCCAAAAGTGGTGAGCGCTTTCGCTAACAAGCTTTATCAAACCCAAAACCAGCAGAAAAGAAACAGGGTTATATAGTGTAAGCAATTAAAACAATAAAATAATTAAACAATCAGACTTAGGTTAAACCTATAAGAAACCTTAAAGGCATAACATACTTATAAAATAATTACAAAATATAAAATAGCCTATACAGAAACCTAAACACCCTAATATAGACTTACAGTTTAGGGCAATCACTATATAAATAAATAAAAAATAAAAAATATATAAAAATAATAAAGATATAAATGCATTAACAAAGTATGAAATGTGTGCAAACAACATAAAATCAAAGAATCAAAAGTGTCTAAAATACATCACTTGGTCAATACTTTACATCTTCTGTTCTTAAGTGCAGGTTTAAGTGGTATTCTGTCATTTAGACCCGGATGTACATGAGCTTGAAGTTTAACTATCCAGGTTGTTTCTACCTCCTCAGTATGATTAGCAACATCACCTCCTCTAATACTAGGAATATTGACATAGTATAATAGTGACATAATAGTAATAATATAATTTTTTAGGATTTTATAAAATAGTAGTTTTATTTTGTGAAAGAAAACTATTTAATTTAAGGTAAATTAGTTTTAATTGGATAATTAGATTTAATTAACTTGTAGGAAGAAGGAGGGTGGTCTGTAGCAGGCTACAAACTGAAAGGCAGTTTTGCCCACAGCTGTTTCCACAGGATCATATTGTGTAGCATGACACATACTATGAACATTTGTGTACATGTAGCTGAAGAGTACTGCAAGGCTCCACCAGATATGTCCAGGCAGCGGAACCATGACTTGAGCATCCCAAACACATGCTCGATTATGATTCTGGTTTGTGCATTTGCCTCATTATGGAGTTCTTGTTCAGGTGTGTGTGCATTTCTGAGGGGTGTCATCAGCCACAGCTCCAGTGCATAGCTAGCATCCCCCACTAGTTGGCCATATGGGATGTCCCCAATGGCAAATGACTGGTACAGCTGTGTCATACACCAGATGTGGGAGTTGTGATATCTTCCAGGGCTTCCAGCACACACACATTCAAGATAATGCCCTGGGCATCACACACGATCTGGCAGTTGATGGAGGGGAAGCCCTTGTGGTTTATGTAGACCCAACCCTGCTTGCCAGGTTGCGCTTTGATGTGTATGTGTGTGCAGTCAATAGCACCCACTACCTCAGGGTATTCTGCTATTTGGTGGAAAAGATGCATACTGTTGGTCAGCGTCTCATGGGTGATGGGGAAATATATGTGCTCACCGGCACCAGGGACTGGTGGAGTACCCTGGATGCTGATGCCTGTGAGATCCCCATGATATCCCCAGTTGCCCTTTGGAAGGTAGCTGCTATACTGTTCCTGCATGGAATTTGACCCTTCGTGAATCCATCCCTTAGTCAATTCTAATTATACTCTTTCTGGTAAAGATGGGAAGATTGTTGATAAGTATGGGGAAAAAGTGTAGCCTTCTGCAACCTTGATTTTTTAGAATTTTGAATTGGCAGGCTCATATGTTAAGGTTTGTTCTCACTAATTGTGAAAGTATAAGGAATGTTTATCTGCAATTTCTTCTTGTGAGGAAAAATCAACTTTTAATGATTTAGTTCCTTCTATTGTTAAAGTCATTACTTATTGTTTATAGTGCGTCTGTGACTCAGTTGATGCTTCTTCCAGGGCAAAGGCCTCTGGTACTGCTTTAAGGAAGTTTGCTTGGCTGCATTCTCAGAACCTCCCAGATGATGCTAAAAAAGAAATTTTAAATTCCTCTTTGAATAGAAATGTAGTTTTTGGGTCCCTTTGTTGCAGAAGTGATCAAAAGTGTGACGAAAGGAGTAAGCTGAGACAGGGAAGCTCTAAGATATTTAAATCCTCCTTTTTCAAGTTTTCCAAGGGCTTCCTTAACTCCTCATTCAGTTTTGGTAACAAATAAAATAAACAGTCTCAAATATAAAATAAAATACAGGCAAGCAGATGTTTAAGAAGTAATGGCAGGGAGGCTCAGAGGAGAATTCTGGAAACTCCCCAAATCAAGGACAGTTAATTAGTCAGAATGACAATTTAAGAAACTTTGTTCCCCTCTCATGCTGGCAGCCCCTTTTTTCTTTCTGAAAGTTTGAATCCCCAGTTTTCTCTTTGACAAAAGAGTTTCAGACAAATGGGTTCTGAAAGTCATTCATCAAGGTTACAGGTGGCAGCTGGTGGAAATTCCTCCTTTCTAGGAAGTAATTTCTTATCCTCCAGACCAGTCCTTTGTTCCCACCTGTCCTTCATCACATGCTGTCCCAGGGAGTGATAGAATCAATTCCCCCTTCCCAGGTGGAAAAGGAGTTATATTCAAGGATGTTTTTACTGCCAAAGAAAGAAAATGCTTGTAGACCAGTTCTGGATCTTTCTTTCCTAAACATTTTTATGATAGTGCCCACATTTAAAATGTCACTTCAGAACCTGTTAGCCCCCTTCTTTCTCATTGAAGCGTCCTTGTAATGTTAGATTTAAAATATGCTTATCATCACATTCCTATTGATACAGAATTATTCAAGTAGTTTCTTAAGATTTTGTGTGCCTGGATCACATCATCAGTTCTCTACCTTACCCTTTAGACTGTCCACTGCATCAAGAGTGTTCTCAAAGTTCCTAGCTCCAGTTAAAGCTATTGCAGGCTATAGGGTGTCCACATTTTTCCATAATTAGATGACTTGCTTATTTTTGCAGTGTCTTCTTCAAAGTGTCAGGAATCTCTTTCTCTTGGGTGAGAGATCTCATACACAAGCTGGAATTCCAAGAGATTTAAGTCTTTCTTGACTCCTCACAGGATTGTGTTTCTGGAATGTCAACTAGACACCACAGTTCAAAGAGCTAGAGAACTATATCTATCTATCTATCTATCTATCTATATATATATATATATATATATATATATATATGTGTGTGTGTGTGTGTGTGTGTGTGTGTATGTGTGTATATGGGTGTATATGTGTGTATGTGTGTGTGTGTGTGTGTGTGTGTGTGTGTGTGTGTGTGTGTGTGTGTGTGTGTATATGTGTGTGTGTGAATGTGTGTGTGTGTGTGTGTGTGTGTGTGTGTGTGTGTGTGTGTGTGTGTGTGTATATATATATATACATATATATATATATATATATATATATATATATATATATATATATATACATATATATATATATATATATATATATATATATATATATATATACATATACAACCACTTTGGCAACGTGATTGTCAAAGGAGAGATTGCTTTCTACTTGGGTCCCCAAATCCCTAATTACATCTTCCGTACTTATACGTCAGGCACAGATCGCCTCTGAGCAGGCGGTATGCCACTGAGTAGAGCTGGAGTTTCTTTAACCGGGCAGCATATGGCATCTGTTTGAGCCCTTTGATCCTCTTGGTGAGGTACTTTTGGGGTCTTTCCAGTTGCTGCAGGTGTCTGGTAAGGTACATCCCAAAAGGGGCATTGTACTCAATTATGGGCCTGATGAGGGATGAGTAAAGAGGCACGATGACCTCCCCTGATCTAGATGTGAATCCTTTCATGATAAGGTGGGCTATATAGAAGGTCTTTCTAACCACTTTGGCAACGTGATTGTCAAAGGAGAGATTGCTTTCTACTTGGGTCCCCAAATCCCTAATTACGTCTTCCGTACTTAATGGATTACCACCTATGTGGTAATTTGTGGGCACTTTGTTTTTCCCAAAGGGGATGACTATGCACTTTTTGGCATTTAGCTTTAGGCCATGGCTCCGGCACCAGTTATCCATCTCTGTGAGACCCTTTTGGAGGATGCTTGTGTCAGTCGGCGAGTCGATTATGGCACCCAGTTTGCAGTCATCTGGATATGGATGTCCAGTGAGATTAATTAATGGTCAGATCTTACCAATGAGGGGTATACCTCTGGTATGGAACATAGAATCCCCATGTTGGTGATGATCATGTCCAATATGTTTTCCCTTCTTGTGAGAGCGGTGACCAGTTGTTCCATAGCATTTGAGATTTATAAATTCTAGGAACTGTTGGGCGAGGGTGTTGGGGCTTGAGTAGTGCTCCCAGTCTATGTTTGGGTAGTTGAAGTCACCCAATATAATGGTGTTTGGAGAGACCTTCATATTCTCCAGTGTTCTCAGGAAAGCCGAGTGGGGTTCCTGAGTTTGGGAGGGTGGTCTGTAGCAGGCTACAAACTGAAAGGCAGTTTTGCCCACTGTTAGTTGCACGTGGATGGTCTCTGATGCTTCATGCAGTGCCACTAACCTGGAGGTGTGGGTATCTTTGATGAATATGGATACTCCCCCTCCTTTTGTGGTTCGGTCCGAGTTTTGGGGCCGAAATGCATGATATGAGGTATAACCTGGTAGTGCTGGGGTGCTCTCGGGAGCCTTGAACCAGGTTTCTATTACTGCACAGATATCAATATTCTCCATACTGAGGAGAGCCTCGAGTGTGTGCATCTTGAGGTTTAGACTTCTGGTGTTATAACACACATTCAAGTCTTACCAGTCAAAGGATACAATAAATATACAAACTGTACTTAAAAACAAAGTAAACCTTCTTCCTGAACACATAATTATACATTAGCAACTAATGAGCACTGAAAAACTAAAAACTGCCCTAAGGATAATTATAACCTAGCAGACCTGAGTTTTAAAACTGCAGGGAGATATTTTCATTCTATCTTGGGAATTTATTGGCTTCTAAAATAAGCTGCCAGTATATTTCCCGGTATTCAGTTTTGGTCTCCCATTGTCCCCCCAACCATCCTGTGGAATAACTTCCAAAACAAAGAATATAAAGATGGCACCTTTACAGTTAACAGTATGCTTATATAGTGCATTTGTTATATCTTTCTTTCGGGTGTAATACAAATGTTCATAGATTCTTCTTTTTAGGACCCTTTCTGTCTTCCACACATAAAATGCAAAACACTTTTTACATTGCGATAAATGAATAACTTCCTTGCTGTCACAATTTGTATATTTTAGTCTGTATATATCTGTCTCTGCTTTGTATAAATATATATATATAAATATATATATATATATATATATATATATATATATATATATATATATATATGTGTATATATATATATATATATATATATATATATACATATATATATATACTTTCTGTATTACTAATATGTGGGCATTGGGCAGATTTTCTACATTTATATGTACCTTTTCTTGTTCGTGAATCCTCCATTCTTTTGTGTTGATCATTCTCAAACTAATTTTTAATAATAATAGTAATAATATAATTTTTTAGGGTTTTATAAAATAGTAGTTTTATTTTGTGAAAGAAAACTATTTAATTTAAGGTAAATTAGTTTTAATTGGATAATTAGATTTAGTTAACTTGTAGGAAGAAGTATAAATACAAGATAATGATTCAATATGTCTGAAGAAGTCCTAAGCCAGGACAAAAAACAATGATCCTGTTAAGCATTTTATGGTGATATTTGTTTTATTCATTTAAAGTCTGTGTGTTACTTTGGTTTTTATTAAAATCTTTTTTAACCTGGGCATACTCAGAATTTGTTAATATTTCTACAGTGTCTACGGTGCCTTATTATGATGTTTTGGTTGGTGGTGAGCCTTCAGCTTTTACTATTTTGCACTGACAGTCCTTCTGTGCACTGGTTTTGGCAAGTTTACTTTAAGCCAAACTATCTATCACCCTGTTTCTTTCCTAAATTCAAAAATGAGGAAGAAAAGTTACTCCATACCTTGGATGTCCACAGATAACTCAGGTACTATCTTGAGATTAGTTGTTCATTTCTTGTAAAGGTAGGAAGAAGGGACAGCCTGTGTCAAAACAGACTATTTTCAAATGGTTGTCTAAGACTATAGCCTTTTGTTATATTTACCACAACAAAACCATTCCAAGCAGGGTCAAGGCCCATTTTACCAAGGCATTGGCTTCATCTATGGCTTTTTGGAAATGTTTGTATTCTAGAAGCTGCTACTTGTCCTCTGTTTATACTTTTACAAAGCGCTAAACGCTTGAGTCCATCTCCAGGGCTACATTTATTTAACATTTGTTTACCGGGAAAGTCCGACTTGGAACAAAGCCAATTTTCAGTGGAGGCCTGGGGAGAAATGCTCCAAACTCATGTCTTTAAAACATGGGAGGAAACCAGAGCACCTGGAAGAAACACACACGAATGCAGGGAGGACATGCAGACTCTGGCCAGAAAGCACACCAGCCGAGAATCAAACCGGAGAACCTCTTGCTGTGAGGCAAAAGCTCTACTGTTGCACGACTGCACTGTCCGCAGTCATCAGGCTTTGCAAGCACCATTCCCCAGGGGTTCCATGATTTTTCTACTTCCACCTCCCAAATGTAGTAAACTAGGGTAATCTGGCATTGTCCTTTCAGGGTTCAGCCTTCTTCCCTCTGTTGACAGGAAAGCTGTGAGGGCCCTGATGCCCAATGTTGTCTTTTAATCAGCTCAGCTTGAACTGACAGACAAACCTGAAGCTTTGGAAGCTAGCTGGCTGTTATTTACTTGGCAGGATATAACCCATATAGCTACAGCAGTGAACATTTGAACATCCACTGTTATTGTAAGTTTACTTACACAACTCTACTTTCTGACTGGTGAATTCAGAACTCTGAATAATGACTTAGCAGGGCTGTATAGCAAGTATATCTACTGAAAGACATATAAAGTTAAGGTAAGTACTCAGTTTCAGAAACAGCATGAATTAGTAGATGCATGGTATTACAAATACCTCACCCATCCAAGTTTCAGACATTTAGATCTTAAATTTAAGAGTTGAAGGGATGATTATTTTTTCTGTGCAAAAGAGTTACTCTCTGCAAATTATTAGTATCTTGTCATCCCTGGTTATTATCTGATCATTCTTTTCATAGGTTAGGACTTAATTTCCTAGGATATAAGCAATGTATGAGCAACCGAAATATGAACATTAATGTTTTTGAGGAATATTATAATATGATTTAGCATCATATTCAGTAATTCTGGAAAAATAATAAGACACTAAATGTTATCACTATGTCTAAAATGGGCTGCATTTAACATTTCTATGCACTTTACTACAAAAGCTTACTGTCTGGCTACATTTTCTGCAAATAAATCTGCTCAGTTATTTAATTAATCAGTCAGAGATCTATGCAAATAATATACAAAGAACCCCCTGTTGCAAATGGAAAAACATTCACCACTTTTGTACAGATATAAATTGTACTGAAATGAGGAAAAGAATGCTTATTTTTTTCACCACTGTTGAATAAAGAAAGAAAATTCTATTGCTGAAATAAACACTGAGCAGAGGTATAGTCAAGTACCTCAACAGCTTCTGCTTAATATTTTCAACAGGGCTAGCCACCTGATGGTATGAAAAATGGCACTAGATGATTGGCATTGTTGAATTGACAACCCTTGATCCCATGTGCAAAAATGGGAAAAAGGGGGTTGTGGATGGATGGATGGATGGATGGATATTTCGGTTTCAGGTTTTGAATGATACATGTCCCTTACTTGCTGACTTTGTGAACTTTAATATTTCAGAGAATCTGATAAGGGAAGCAGTCTTGACTCTTCCAAAGAATAATGCCCCTGGAACTGATATGCTATCAAATTATTTCTATATTAAGCTTCATTTTGTATTAGTTCAAATTCTGTTGTAGTTATTTCAATTTGTGAATATCTGGGATGTTGTTAAAAAATTGCAGTGGCAAAAACTGTTTGATTTTGAAACTAGTTGAAGCTGTAACATAAAGAGAAAGCTAATTTACCATCTCATTAATTAACACAGGTTACACAACTGATGATCATATTTTTAATAAATATATTTCTGCATACCTATTTGATTTAAAATATAAGTAAGAGTTAGATTTTGCCAAGCAGAGCCATGTCTGCAACCAATTATTTGATCCAAGCTATTTTTAATATGTTCAGCTTCATCCAGGCCAGTTTTCTTCTGATTCAGCTATTGTCTCTTTATATACATATTAAGATTTTGAAAAAAAAAAATAGATGTATTATATATTTGTCATTCTAAAATGTTTACAGTTTACAGAAATAGTTTGAGTATAATCAAAGTTTTATTTTGTTAATCTGTCTGTTCACTGTGGTAAATATATCAATCTTTTTATGTTGGTAAGTGAATTCTAGTCAAATACATGTATACAAAACATCAAAGTTTGACAAGGATGTCTACTGTAACCCATGTTATTCATAGCTTAAACCGATTTCTTTTGGCCATATGCAGCAACACTCACCTAACAGCAGTAACGATCTCTGGTAATCAGAAACATATTTTGTTTTTGTGGATCACTTACTACTCACATTTTGACCAAATCTATTGGAAATGATGCATATAAGACCAACACTGTAATTATTCATGCAGAGGAAAAGAGTATGAGCAACTAATTTGGTCTGATAAAATCATATTTTGGGGGTTCATATACTTTAAATACAATTTCAGTTAAATGAATCCCAGGTGACTTTTTACTTACAAAAAAAGATGCATTGGTTATATACAGTCTAGCATATATGATGCATTATCCTTGCTGAGACATACAGATTAAAAGTCAAAATTATTTTGACTCAATTTTTGTAAGTAATACAGTTTTCTTAAAATATATTTTAAAATGATATGCCCAACTGCATAGGTACAGACAAAATTTTTGTGGCATGTGGGTTCTCCTAGAATCCTTTGGTACGTATTACCTGGATCCAAAACAATACATATTGTTAGAACTGTGGGTCAATTTATTTTAGTAGAGTGCTATAGTTTCAATTCTATTTTTCCAATTATTTTGGGATAAGTGGCATACAAAATGAATGGCAACTATTATTACTGCTTCATTTATAAGAATCTTTTGATACATTTTATCAACTGATAGCTGCAAATAGAATTCATATTTTGAAAATGTATTTATTTATTTATTATTTATTTGACATTTGTTTACCGGAGTGGTCTGACTGGGTCTACAGAACCTGTTTTCAGAAGAGACCCGGGGAGAAAAGCTCCGCATACAGTACAATACAAATACAGTATAATACAATACAATACAAATTACATTAGAAATACTATACAAAAATAAGTTGAAAGAACAAACTATGTTACAAGATGTTACAATACATACTACACATCTAAACAATTCTAATGATAGTCACTCTCACCATACATGGTGTAGATAGTGTCCAAAAAATAGTTCATAGGTAGTGCAATGTATGACATTGACTGTTATAGTACATGAAAAATAGAATATTAGTTTCAGTTAGTAAAATAATAGCCAGAAAGTTAGTGATGCAGATAGACAGTGAGAGAGTTAAGAAGAATAGAGGCAATACAGCCTGAGCGGTAGCTTAAGGATATGGTATAGAAACAGAGAAAGAGTTAAGAGAGCCTTAGAATCTTGCAGACTATGAGGGAGTAAAATGTGACAGAAGAAGAAGATGAGGCTAATGTGGAAGAAGAGGAAGAGCTGAGCATTAGGTAGGCTTTATGCAGGAGCAGAGCCATGTAATTTCTAGATGATTTTTTAAAGAGGCTTTGAAATGGGTTAGGCCAGGCATAGACCTGGTAGCTAGAGGTAGCGAATTCCAAAGTATAGAGACAGAGAGTATGAATACAGAGAGTGATCAGGTTTTCTTGTTGGTTTTGAGATATCTAAGAGATTTTTTGTGTTCTGATCATAGGGATAGATTTGGTGTGTAAGGTGTGACTAGATTGGTTAGTACAGGGCAGGCAGTAGGCTTGAAAATAAGTTTGTGCAAGGTAGATATCTGAGTAAAGGCAAGTTGGTTGGGGAGTTCTAGCCAGTTTAATTCCAGGAGTGATTTACAGTGGTGTGTGTGATATTTAAAGTTTGTGACAGACTTTGCAACTTTGTTGTAGCACTGTTCCAATTTGCTTAGGGTAGAATTTTGTAAGTTAGTTAAGATAGGGGTACCATAAAGAAGGAAGGGAAGTAAAAATGTTTTTGCAAGGGTAGTTTTGTTTGCTGCAGTAAAGAAATGTTTGTTTCTATATAAGAGTCCCAGTTTCTGATGAGTTTTCTTTATATTTTCCTGTATATGGGGGTAAAATGAAAGTTTATTGCCAAATGATAACACCCAGAGGTTTGGTTTCCTGCACTATTTCTATGACAGTGTTGTCAGATGCAAGGACGTTGAAATGAAAAGTGACAAGGGAGGTGTTTTTGGGATGAAAGAGTACTAATTTTGTCTTCTTTGGATTAAGAAAGAGATGGGCATTTCTTAGCCAGGATTCGACTGCAGTAAAGGACTGTTGAGTTTTTAAAAGTAGTTCTGGTAGTGATTGAGCAGTGCAGATTATAGTGGAATCATCAGCATATTGAATGAGGGTCCCAGGGTGAGAGGCAGTGTGAAGGTTGTTTGCGAAAATGTTGAAGAGTAGGGGTTCCTAGGATGGAGCCTTGGGGGACTCCAGTAGGGTTGTGGAGAAAGGATGAGAGTTTGTTGGACTATTCCACTACTTGTTTATGATCCTTGAGATAGCTCTGAAACCATTTTACTGTGTTATGTGAGAAATCTAAGTTAGACCGTGTGTTCAAAAGTAAGGGGTGAGACACTGTGTCAAAGGCCTTAGCGAGATCAAGGGATACTGAGGCTGTATAGCATTCTGCATCTCTCGTCTTGTTCATGGTGTCTGTAAAAGATCATAGGGATATAGCTGTGCTGTGGCTAGGTCGGAAGCCATGTTGGGTTTTGGTTACAAAATTGTTTTGCAATAGATATTGCATTACCCGCTGATGGATACCTCTCTTGAAAATTTTGGATAGGGGTGACAAGATGGATATAGGATGGAAATTGGATGTTTCAAAAGAGTTGCCTCCTTTGTGGATGGGGGTGATGTGAGATTGTTTGCATATGGTAGGTACTTCTGATTCGGATAAAGACCTATTTATAAGGATACTGATTGGGTAGGCGACTGAGTTAACAGCCAGTTTGAGGTAGTATGGGGGGAGATTGTCAACTGAGGTAGAGCAGGGCATTTACTTCCTGTATTGTTCTGGTGTCCTTTATAAAATCTGGTTAAGTTGTGTAGTTTATTAACATCTGAAGTTGGGTTACTTAGCTTTTACCAGTTAAATCTGGAAAAGCTGTTAAGTTCCTCTAACCCAGTTTATGTGCCATACTAATGATTTCATTTCAGTCAAGGATTTAGATAAGTGTTATTTTCAGTTATGTTTAGATAGTTTATTTAGTATGTTACAGAAAAAATGTTTATAATTTAAATTTTACAAGTAATGCAGGTCTGGGGACCAATCCTCAACTACTTTGGTTTTGTAAAAAAATGGAACTGATCTTTCTCACTAAGTTTGTCAAAGACAGACTTTTTTCAGTTGTGGAGATCATGCATAATACTTAATTTCACATCATCCCCCTGCACCACCTTAGTAATGGGTACTAACTATAACCCTAACGCTGCCCCTTCCCCAACCCCGACTTGACACCTTACCTTAAAAAATCTTCCCATAGCACTGCCACTACACAAGACACAAGACAAACTTGGACACACAAACATGCTGAAAACACATCCTAACAACACTATATCTATCCCCTTACTTAACCCTGATGCTAACCTTAAATACATATATTACCACACAAACAGATGACACCTATTCTCTCACCTATCTGCAGCCCTAACCCCAACTCTCAAACACACACACACAGGCACTCTCACCCTTTTCAAACCCCACACACATGTCTCAATGAAACATAATCTTGACATTTTGACCATTTGGCTCTCTTTTTATTTGATATAAAGTAACACCCCTAGAACTCATCGACCAAATGGACATTCAATAAAATGCTGGGAACATATATCTGTGGAAGGTTGGGCGCCGGGCTGGCAACTCGACACCGTAAAACTCCACTGCCAATCATGAGCAGACAAGCGATCCGCTGTGGCGACCCCTAACCGGGAAAAGCCGAAAGAAGAAGAAGAAAATATATATATATATATATATATATATTTGTATTTACCAGTTTATATAGATATAGATATAGATGCACATATATATATGAGCTCTATTCATTTAATCTAAAGTTAAAATATCTAAAACCGGTAGCAGACACAACATATCTAAAACTTAGAATATTGAAAACTTGGAATTTGCCTCTTGTTCACTGCTATGCAATACTGCAGTTGGCATATATAAGGTGCAAGGTGCATTGTGGGTGCAGCCACTCTACACTGGGGGTTGCATGGTATTTGTTCCCTCTGCATAAAATATGTTTTATTTTTCGATATTAGGAGTATAGATATTTTGAGTATTAGATATTATGATTTATACATAATGGTGACCCCTAACCGGGAAAAGCCGAAAGACACAAACATACTTATCTGTATTTAGATTTGTCTATCTATAGATAGATAGATAAACAGATACATAGTTATAGTTGAATACATATATGGGTTCTGTTTATTTGATCTAAAGTCAAAATATCTAAAAGTAGCTCTGGGCAAAAAATATCTAAAACTTAAAATATTGAAACATGGAATTTGCCATGTTTTCACTGTTGTGCAGTCCTGAAGTTGGTATTTATACTGTGCATTGTGTGCTGTAGATGCAGGCCCTCTACATTGGGATGGGGTGGGGAATGTATGAGGGTTTTCCCCCCTGCTTAAAATATGTTTTATTTACAATAGTAGGGTTTAGATATTTTGAGTGTTATGACATATACCTATGCATGTCTGTGTGTGGTGTGTGTGTGTGTGTGTGTGTGTGTGTGTGTGTGTGTGTGTGTGTGTGTGTGTGTATATATATATGGGAATATATATATATATATATATATATATATATATATATATATATATATATATATATATATATATAGATATATATACGGATGCTTATCCATTTATTGAAAATGCAATAATATTGAATGGCAACTAATCAAACACAACTGGTCGATCAGCAGTCTATTGAAAACTAAACATATAAAACAAATAAGAAAAGAAAGTATTTTTTTGCAGCATTTTACATGAGAGGGCTGTCCAACTAATATCCCCCTGCTAATTATATATACCAGCCCTGAGATTGCATTATAGTAGGGAAAGGGAAATGCCCAGATCGCCACTGTTCTGGTATCTCACCTAGAAAAAAGCTTTTAGGTGGGATTTTTGATCAGCTGTACTGCCTTTTTTGTTTTCAACTATTTAAAATTTTGACCACTTTTAGGTAACTCATCTCTCTCTCTCTCTTGCACTGTCATTAAACTAAACAAACAACTGAGAGGACAAATAAAGTCTACTAAAGCCAAATTTGGGGTAAATTTGGACTCCCAGGCCAAAGACAACCACATGGCACTCTTTTGCTATGTCCACAGCCACAAATGCAATACACAGTTATGTGTGGAGTTCATTGTTAATGGAACAACTTATACTAAACCCTTATGTCACCCAGTGGATAGCCAGCTGGCTCACAGACAGGACCTAGGAAGCTCGAAATAGGGAGTTCACCTCTACAAAGAGGCCAGTCACAAGCAGAATCCCTCTGGGATCAGTCCTTGTACTGCTCCTTTTTGTCAGTTACTTCTCTGAAGTCAAGGCCAATGACATTGGCCTCTAGCTGATTAAATTTGCAGATGATTGCAAATTAGGAGCAGTCTTAGGAAACCCGCTCCAACACAAATGTTTTCCAGGAAGTGCTGACCCAGAAAAAAAACGGTGTCAGAGCCATGTACTAAAATTAAATGCCGGGAAATGCATAATAGCACCCTTCGGGAAGTCATCCATCCCTGATAACTATCATATTGACAACACCCCCCCCCCAAATAATTGACTGAGTAGTCACAAACCTGGGGGCACACATAGGCAGTAATTTAGCCTTTGACCATTGTGTATCTGCTGTAGTGGGGAAATCATTCTATGTTGTGCAACTTAAAACAAAGGTATGGCATCTACATCAAAGGAGGCGATTGTTCCACTATATTCAGCATTCACCAGACTTATTATTGAGTACAGTGCCCCCTTTGTTATGTACCTAATCATATACTTCCAACAGTTGCAGCATTCACAGAGGTTCCTCACTAAAACAATACAGGGTGTAAGTGACATGTCCTCTGCAGACCGCCTCAAGGCCCTGTCCCAGTATTTTATTTCCTACAGGCTGTTGAGGGAAAGCTATGCCTGGCATACAGGGTATTGTCATACCCCACCTTGATGGACCTCCTGCATATCCATAAAACAAACAGCACCAGAATTACCCATCCTAAAGACTTAAACCTTGTCTATGTTAGGACTTGCTAGAGAGAAAGGTGTGTATTCCAGAGACTATCCCTTCTCGGGTATATGCTCCCTATCCATGTGAAGCAGAGTTCCTCCCTAACTCAATTCAAGTTTAACTTGGACAATTGGATTGGGAACAGGAAATCCATCCCTAGTTTGGCACCTGTGTCTCTAATGGACATATGCAGCCTGTAAATGGTTCACCTACCAGGTTCCTGATTGTAAAAATGTTTCACCTCCCAGGCCCCTGATTACACTTTTCAAGGTTACCAGAACTTGTCAGAGATCTGGGATGCATGGCTAGGCTTAAAAAGGTCCTTGTGATTGTTAGTCTAGTACACACCTATGAACCTATGAACCCATTCCCCAGGTCATGCAGAACATAGAATTCTTTTTTGCTGCGGGGTCAAGTCCCCCAGACTAGGGGCAAGCTCTTACATCCCTGATTACTAGATATGGCTACGTCAAGGTTGCAGAAACTAGAAGAAGAAGGAGAAGGTGAAAAACAAAAATAAACATTCACCTTCTTCCTCTTCTTTGACTACATACTGCAATCTATACTTGGCCTAGGTGGTCACAGTTTAGTGCAGTATCAGCTAAGTTATCACCATATTGTTTTGCTGTTCCAAGTCTCACTGCCCTGGGCTGTGATTCTGTTCAGGTTTACAAAATTGTCCTTATAAGAGACAGCACATTCAGGGAAATAGTTTAATGAATTTCAAAGTTAGAGGGTTAGTTATGATGAGTTGGATTTAATCCCTTCAAAATAGTGTTCTACAAGTAACTTTAATGTTGTATTTACATGCTTTTTGATGTCATTAAAGTGTAACAGTGTTACCCAATATTTTAATGGGATAGTAAGAGCACTTTTGCTCCTGAGAGTGCTGCCACCTTTTCCTGATGTTTCTCCCTTGTGGGATTTCACAGCCATAGAAGTATTACATAAAATTAAGGGGAAGAGTGAGGGTGAAGTATCACATGTTGGCCACAGAGAACTTGATACCACTTCGTAACAGGCTAATTTTGTGTTTAGGCTATTTTTTTTTTTGGGGGGGGGGCATTGAATAACTGACCAGCTGTATTCAACTACTTGTTTGCTGGGAAATTGTGAGCTGGTGCTTTGTAGGGGAACCTTTACAAACATTTCATCTTGAAAGAAATACTGACAGTTTATATGATTTTGCCACCCATTTATTCAGTCATTCATTTTCTAGGCTCATTTTAGTGCATTTAATTTTCATGGAGTCTGAGGTCTTCGTCTGCAAGCAAAAGGTGTAAAGTAAGAAACAGCATCATCAGTATGTGTTAATGCATGTACTCAGTCACAAGAATGTGTTAATGTGTGTATTCAGTCACAAGTATTTGTTAATTCATTTGTGTATTCAGTCACAAGTATATGTCAATGTGTGTACTCAGTCATTGCCCACCTTGTGGAAAAATGCCACTGGCTGGATCATGCACAATCAAGGGAGGATGTGGCAGTCAAGTGTAAATGTGATATGTACACTCCTTCTGAGAAAAGAGAACCGGTGTCTGTCCTTGTTTTATTGTACCCTTGCTGTGTCTAGCAACTACACAGCTAGACAGTCCCAGAGCTCTAGCATCTTAAACAGACCTTAGCTTATATGCCAGCAGGATTGCTAATCATACAATTTATTGCATCTATGATGGGGTCAGTCAGTGAATAATTGTATTCCACAGTTTTATATGTAAACATGTGTTTATCATAAACATGCTTATTTGTTTTTTAGTTACATATAACAGAGACTTTGATAGCAGCCAAAGCACTGATAGATCCATCTATTCTTTCCATCTAGTTCTTTCATAAAGCAAGAAAAACAGCGATGTGGCAATATTACTAAGTAAATAAAGCCACATATAAACTCAAAAGAAAAATGTGGCAAATGAAACCAGAATGGTTAAATAATATTAGTATGAAAAATGGTTTATGAAAAAAAACAAAATATTTCATAATGATTTATGCAAGAACAGTGTCATCCAGTATGCAGTGGCAGTAGGATACCTGGCTCAGAAGGGAGACACAATGCCCATGAAAATGGGGTCAGACATCAATACCTCTGAGTCATAAATACAAATCAACTGAGTACCAGCTGCCAACACCTGCATACATTTATGGAAGCAGAACAGCAAACTACAAATTGAATTTTCTGTACACATTCAGCCAGCTGTCCTCTTAAGCTGATGTGTTGCTCAGCATTATGTAGATAGCCAACAACATTAACTAAAAATGTAAGAAGAATAGGATAGGCTGCTTTTGTACAGCAAAGTAATGCTATAAATAAAACATTACTTTGTGGAGTAGTCTAACATTCAAACACACACACACACACACACACTCACACACACACACACACACACACGCACACACACACACACACACACACACACACACACACACACACACACACACACACACTCTCCCTCCTGCAAAATGGTGATGATGCAAAGTTGCCACCAGAGGGAGCACTAACATGATTGTATCCTGCAACTGAAATGCAAGCTAATGTAGGAACCTCTGAGATTCACTGCTCTTAAATTGTTGTGTCCCACAGTACGTGTGCAGTGTTTTGTATACCCCCCATCCAAAAAGCACACACACACACACACACACACACACACACACACACACACACACACACACACACACACACACACACACACACACGAGAATATCAGCAGTGTCTGCAGAGTGCCTGGGGTCCTTATAGCTGTTGTCTTAAGAAATGCATACATTACTGTCACTGCTTTGCATGCATTGCTCTCACATATGTTTCAGGTCAGAATGGGAAACAGAATTGTGTGAGCTTATCTTTCAGATAAAAGAACAAAAGGTACACACCCTGTTGTACACAAGTACAATTGGTGTGTATTTTTGGAAATGTTCAGTGGCATCCCTGTCACTGGTGTGCATAGCACTATGCACATCTAGAATCAATATATGTGGTTCATTAAGGCACCGTATGGCATGCCATTGGTGTGATCTAGCATTGTGAACTGTGCTGTTCCCATAACAATATCCAAATTACAGTGCACACCACCACTTTTCAAGCTCAGAGCAGCTAGCTTGTGCATCAGAGAGCCCTAATACCATATCCTAGCACTATTCAACTCTAGTCCCTAAGAGACCAGTCTAGAAGACCTCTGCAAAACCTAGTCCTCAGACTCTAATAGCACACCCTAATACAGGCCCAGACAACATGGATTTGCAATTTCCAAATGTCTCCTCAGCCAGCTTGGTGGATATGGGCATCCTGAGACAATGTAGCAATCTTTTCATGTTTGCAGATCCTTAAAGAAACTAACTCAGCATACGTGAGATGTACAGACACAATTTCCTTGGAGGCAAAAATCTTGCTTACAAATGAGGTTGTCAAGAACACACACACACACACACACACACACACACACACACACACACACACACACACACACACACACACACACACACACACACACACACACTGTATCCATCATACATAGTGTCCAAACACACATATAGACCATCTTATGCTGAGGTATTAAAAAGCAATCTCCCTAAATCTCAAAGATCTCCTAAGCCTGCAAACAACAATGCCTATCCTCAACAATCTCTAAAGCATACCTCAAAAGTAACACCTAACACTGCACATGTGCTTACACCCAGTGGACTTCCAAAAATAAAGCCCAGAAGGCAAGCAAACAATTTACACAGGACTCTTGTCATACTGAACACCATTCTGCAATACACAGATGCCTCACTTACCAGGCTGGACAAGGAGATTATGGTCAGTTGCTTATCTGGAGCTAGGATTCACCAAGTTACACACGCACTCAAGCCACTGTTCCACAGGTATCAGTATGATTCTGTCATAGTCCATGTGGGCTTAAATGACCTGAGGCATACTTCTCTGGTTTATATGAAGACAGACATTATGGACCTTTCTGAATATGTGTTTCAGGCTGGTATGTGCCTTGCACTGAGCAGCATTCCACCTTTACCAAGGGTGATGCCACAGAATGAAAAAAAAAAATGACTGACTTTAAAAATTAGCTTAGTTTCTGGTGCCAATCCAGGGGGGTTCAGTATCTGTCAGCCTGGGAGGACATAGTCAACACACCATATTGCTTTGCCAAAAGTGGCCTGCACTTGTTCCTCCCCTCCCCGGACTTCCGGATTTTGGCTAAAATTTTATCCACACCCTTTGACCCTTTTTAAGCAATACCAGAGTGATAAACCTACTGAATTAGCAAATAAAACCCAAAGGAACATAAAGTTTACTGCTCAATGCTAGGATCCCTAAGAAGAAGCTCCATATCCTACAAGCTCTCGTCACTCTGGGGAATATAGACATCTGTGCCATTACTGAGACATGGATTAAAGCCACAGAAAGTACTCTGGCAGTGTAAGGCTACAGTGCCTTCCACAGGATCATAGGAGGTTACTAGGTTATCAACACAGAGGTCATTTCAAGCCCAGCTGTTTCATCCCAATGTAATACCAAGGATACACTAATCAATACCCAGGATTGTATTTAGTAATGACTGCCCATGTCCAGGAGGGGTGTGGGTGCGATTCCCGGTAAGAATGTACAGTGCCCCATCCACTCGTCCAGGTTCCTTTTGAACAGTATTGTAGAAGTGCTCTGCTTCACATGAGTTGGCAGTTTATTCCAAAGATGTGGCAGTCATTGGGAGACAAAGCTGTCCCTCCAACATGTCATATTCAAGTTGCAGGCCATATTTCGGTCCCTGGAATGGGTAGCTTTAGTGCCATTTGATTTACGAATGTGCAGCAAGTTCATTAGGTTTTTGTTGGAGATTGCTCTGTAAGCCAGGCATAAGTCTCCTCTAAGAAGTCTGTATGATACTGGGTATAGTGACAAGAACATTAAACTTTGTAAGGCATTTGCTGGAGTCCCAACGTCTTCTTTGCTAGAAACCTCTGAGGTCTCTCCAATTGCTGCAGGTGCTTTGTATGGTACATGCCAAAAGGGGTATTATGCTCAGTTATGGGCCAGATTAGTGACAACTATAGAGGGGTTATAACCTTCTTTGCTCTAGAGGCAATGCCTTTGCTAATCAAGTGTGCTACATAGAAAGCCTTCCATACTACAGTAAACATATGGTGGTCAAAGTTAAGGTCACAGTCTACTTGTGATCTCAGATCACATACCACTTCATAGGTACATAGGGTATTATTGATAATTTGATAGTGTGAAGGGACATTGTTTTACCAAAGGGAATGATGATGCATTTCTTTCCATTTAGTTTGAGACTGTGACTAAGACACTAATCATTGGTCTGCGATAATTGCACCCAGTTTGCAGTCATCCGCAAACTTGGTCAGCTGCAGACCCTTATTTTTGGTCTGAACTTCTGAGAAGTATATACCAAATAGTGGGGGAGCCAGCACTGACCCTTGTGGCACCCCGCTGGTGACAAGTCTACTGGTTGATGTGGAGTCAACCACTTTGATAGTGTGTGACGAGCATACCTCTCAACTGTACAGATTTTTGCAGAATACCCAAATTTTTGCCTCATATTGTTGGTCCTTTTTTCATAAAAGTGTAGTTTTCTGGCAAATTAGTGGCAAATAATTAAAGATTGAAGTTAGACAATAATGACAAACAATTGAGTTTTAGACTTCATACCGTTCAGAAAATTCTTTTTAATGCACAACCTGTTATTCTATCTGTGAAGATTGGGTGAAGATAGATGAAGGCTGCCAGTCTAGCCAGATAGAATTTTGGAGATAATTCTGTCATCTGTATATATTAACGTAAACCACAGGCTTGTTGTCTTAAATGGTAAAAATAGTGTTATATGTGGAACTGAAAAAAATGTAACAACAGTGCACTCTACTGACCAAGTAAAGCATGTTGTGACCCTTTGATGTTAAAACTCGGAGTCAGTCAGTCTGAAGTGAGGCATCCTGCCTATTGTTGTAAGGCCAGAGTTAATGGCCAGAATTTGCATGCATAAATGTCCTTTATTGCTCTGGTTTCTGCCCAGAGGTGAAGAATGTAAATGTAGTTTCTATTAGCCTAGGAACCCAGGGAAATTTGAAGAATGATGTAATGTGAACCAGGAATGTGATTTTAAAAACAGATAGAATCAGAGAGCGTTAAGCATTTTTTTGTCTTGACAATCCAACTCATCAGCACTGTCTTGCTCTATATGTAAGTTTATCTTAGTCTTGTGTTTTCTCTTAGAAATAGCTAGAAAGATTAGACCAAGTGTTTTCTGTGATGTCAGAGCTGTACTACTGAATTATTTTAAGTATTTCTCTGTGATTAAAAACAAATAATCCAAACAACCAGCAGAAAACACTCCGGCTTTATTCTTCACACTCAATATTCCAATGACTAAGCGCTTTCTCTGTGATCTCTGAACTCTTGACTAGCACTGTGTAGTAAAAAGTATTGTCTTGTGTTTTGACTATTTGTTATTAAATATTTTTAAACCCTTTCAACTGTGGCTGTTTTTGTAGAGATAATTTAAGCTCTTTAGAGTACTTGCATGCCTTTGGTAACAATGTACAAAGCCATTCCAATAGCTTTAGCCCTGGGCTATGCTACCAATTGGATAATAATATTGCACAGTAATAATTGGACACCCTTTTAAGGGCCTTTGAGTAGCTGATAAATATTAGTGGGTGGTGGCAGCTGGTGCTACCATAAAGTCTGGGAAAAAGGGGCACAGCTGGAGAACCTTTGCCAGCCTTTCCCAGGAGTGTCTGTGTGGTTGTATAAACTCTTCTCAAAGTGTGTGTGTGTGTGTGTGTGTGTGTGTGTGTGTGTGTGTGTGTGTGTGTGTGTGTGTGTGTGTGTGTCAGCTACCTGGGCAGGGACACAAAACACTGGTTGGACAGAGAGGGTGCTGGAGGTTTTAGCTTGCCCACTAGGCTGAGATCTGGACCCTATAGCTGTGCCAGTGGGGAGTCTTATTGGGGACCTGGAGAGCAAGGGAGCAACCAGCCCCAGACTGACTGTGATCTCTGTGTTCTCTTAAGGGGAATTGCACTTTACTGTGTGTATTTGTTATCCTTTCCTCCTATATGAGATGTCCTTCACTGGTGTTAGTGGTGAGGATTGAGGCTCCTTGATTGCTGGGCCAGGGCATGGGCGTCACACTATCAAATTTCTAAGTTTGTAAGAGCAATATTTAAAAATTGTCCTTATTTTTGGGCCTTTGCCCCACTTTTATTTATGGCTTTGTCCAGATTTCTTACTCTAAGAAGTTGAGAAGTATGGTGACCAGTTTCTGAGTTAGTTGGCAACCCATCTTACACAAAAAAGGTTTACATTTAGTTTGCTAAGTTTATCGGTAATGCCTGAGTGTTGGATTGTGTCGAAGGTCTTGACCAAGTCTAGGTATGCTGTGTGCACAGATTTCCCTCATCAATGCCCTTGGTCACATTTTTGAAGAAATTCACCAGATGTAACAGGCAGGATCTGCCCTTGACAAAGTTGAATTGGGTCAGATCCAGTGTTTGGAGGTTGCCTATGTCTCCATTTATGAGTTCCATGATGATGTGTTCCATGGCCTTACAGATGAGGCTGGTCAGCCTTATGGATCTATAATTTCCTGGGTCTGTTGCTAAGCCACCTTTGTGGAGGGGAATAACTGTTGCTGTTCTCCATTCTGCAGGAACATAGCATGTGGTTAGGTTGTGATTGAATAGCGTACTTAATGGTGATGCTAGTTCATGTTTTAGTTTGTTTGGAAGACAGCCTGGGATGCCGTCTGGCCCCATAGAGGCAATATTTTTTGCCTTATATGAGGCTTTACTCACCTGTTCTTCAGATATGTAGGATGGAAGAGGTTGGGGACAATATTTGTGATACGTGTGGAGGGGATAAGGGAGTGAAATATTTGCAAATCTGTCTATCAGCACGTTTGCTATCTCTGTGGTATCAGTGTGTGTGATACCATTAGTTACTAGTTTGGCACACGCTTGGGTCCTACCTTTTAGACTGTGTATGTAGCTGTAAAAGGCCTTATGGTTATCCTTAGCTGTGATTTCTCAAAGCTACTCTTCGAGGATTTGACATGTTGTCTTATTTGCCTGATGAGGATGAGAAAGGGGCTTTTTCATTGTTGGGGCCTTGCCTTAGTTTTCTTAGACATCATCCTTTTGCATTTGTTGTAAAGTTTGTTGATGCTGGATGTCCACCAGGGTGACTTGTTTTTAACTTGGGCTCTGGCTTTGATTCTCTGTGGAATAGCCAAGTCTATACATATATACAAGTGATTGTACTGGGCTTTAGTGTAAGCTTTGGTGTAGTTACCACTTCCAGTTGGGGGTGGGGCTTGGGATGCTTCAATACCTTCCCCTAGGAGGGTATAGTTTGCCTTGGTGAAATTTTTTAGTCTGACTTTGCCCTTTGTGAGTTCCGATGTTAGTGCCAGTTTGAATGTGACTGATTTGTGGTCAGATTTAACCAATGAGGTTCCAACAGTTGAGGTGGTGTATCTGCTTGTCATGTTACTTAAGGACCAGATCTAGCATGTTTGTTCCTGTTGTTGGGGTTTGAACAACTTGTTCTAGGGCATTTGAGTTAACAAAGTCAAGGAAGTTTTGCACTAGGAAGTTAGGGCTACAGTGGGATAATTGAAATCTCCCATGACCAGAGTGTTTGGCAATATTTGGATTGACTCCAGTTTGGTCAAGTAGGCCTCATGCGCATCATGATTCATGGAGACGGGTCTATAACAAGCTATGACTTGTCCTGTCTAATTAGTTGGGAGGTGAGTTTATCTCCAATATAGATAGACAGACTTCTTCCCTTGGTTCTCACACATTCGCTTTGCTGTCTGAAGGTGAAGAAGGCATTGTAGCCTTGTAAGGTCAGGGTACTTTGTGAAGCCTTGAACCAAGTTTCTGTGACTGCACAGACATCTACATTCTTAGATGATAGGAGTGCTTCCAGGGTGTTCAGTTTTTGGTTTAGGCTCCTAGTATTTAGCAGTATAGCCATTATTTTGTTATGATTGGAAATTTTCATGTCAGCAATTTTGTTTTTGAGGCCATGTCTAAAAAAAGGCACTATGGGGGAGGCAAACGCCTTTGCCAACAGCTGAAAGCTTAGTGGTGCCATATGCAAAATATCGCTGACAAAGCAGGGAGGGTTATCGACCATGTCATCTTAGGCTGACAGAAACTGGGTCCCCCTTGAATGACACCAGAAACTAAGCCAATTATTGAAATCAATTATTTTTTATTTATATTGTGACAACATTCTAGGTAAGGGTAATATACTGCTGAAGGATAGGGACATACCTGTCTGGAGCATATACTCAGAGAGCTCAATCATGTCTCTCTTCATATAGTTCAGTGAAGTACATCTCAGGGCGTTCACTCCAACATGAGCTATGACAGACTCATAATGGCAGTTATTGCTGAGAGAAATGAGTGCATGTGTGATCTGATGAATCCTGTCACTGGACAGGAGGCTGACTGTGACTTTCTCCTTATCTAACCTGGTGACTGAGACATTCATGTGTCTCACTGTTGAGTCTCTAATGACAAGAAAATTTGGTTTATGAGTATTATGCCTTAAGGGTCTGGTAGGTGAGACACTGGTATTGCTGTGTGTCTTGGGTGCTGTGGCAACTGTTTTAGTTGCAGTAGTCATTTGCTTTGGAGATCTCTGGTGTTTCAGTAAGTTCTTTGAGAGAATCTCCATGTATATTGATTTATGTGTTTGATGCATACTATGTAAGAGTAGTTGTACTATGTGCATGAGTAATAGTAGTTGGTGGGCTGACAACCTCTTCTGTGTTACTGTTTCGAGTATGAGAGAGCAGGGATTCAAAATTCTTGGTGTAGATACGTCTCTTACACTCTGTTGTACTAGAGTGAGTTATTAGTAAAGGGTTATCCGTGTACATGAGGCAGTTGCTAAGCTGCCTCAGGCGACTCAAGTTGGCAGGAGAAACAAGGGTAGTTCAACTGTCCATAATGCTAGATTTGAAGACCTATTATCATACATTTAGACCATCAGTCACACAGACAGGGACTAAAGGCGGAGGTGTCTCGATCTACATTAGCAACATGTATACCTTAAGGGTGGTTAAACAGGATGATACTCTGAAATTCATCCACGTGCAAGTCACCTTAGAGTCTCTTAACAGATCTTAGCAAGCTATAGGTCACTATGTCGCAAGAGTCCCGCATTTCTTATCTAGACCTACTGGAGGCACTCTCCATCCAACCAAGCACTCTACTCATGGGACACTTTAACTACCACTGTATAGTTTGGGAAACATACCCTGCCACCAACTTGCAGGCACAATGTTTCCTGGACTTTATTAACACAATGCCCTTGATAAGTTATTGCACACTTCAACCAGAGGTTCAAACATACTGGACCTTGTTCTCACCAGTATGAGAGAACACTGCATTCCCCATGTCATGTCCTTACTGGTGAGGTTGGACCACAAAGCTGTCTCATTTGAAATAAAAATTAACTTGGAAAACAAAGCAAAACCTGTTGCAGTTAGAAACTATTCCAAAGCAAACCACATCCTGTTAAGGGGCAGGCTATGTTAAATTATTCACACATACACTGTACAAACATGTAAATGGCTACATATAGGGTGCTGTACCTACCAGAAGTAAGTACAAAACAAACCCCAATAACAAACCAAACTGGTGGAATCTTCATCTTAACAGGGTATATAACAAAAGGAAAAAAGTCATGGCTAAAGTCAGAAAGAGCAACTCTCATAATGACAGGAGCTCACTAATAAAACTAAACAGGAAACTAAGAGGACTAATTAAATCCAAGAAGTCCAGTTATGAAGTCAAGATAGCTTCTCAGGTTAAAGACAGTCACAAGGCCTTCTACAGCTATGTTCGAAACCTCAAAGGTAACACACAACAGTGTGCCAAACTGTAGTAAATAGTACCATCTTCACTGAGCAGAGTGGCATAGCAAATCTGCTGGCCATCAAATTCAGCTCAGACTTTACCTCCAGCCCCCGCCACCCCCTGTGAAATCCCAACCAACATACCTCCAAAACTATCAGCAGGGAGCATGTCATAGTGGCACTCACTAAGGCTAAAAACTCAGCCTCAAAGGGGACTGACAATATCCCAGGTTGCCTCCTAAATAACATGAAACATAACCTATCAGGATCTCTTGAGCTATTTTCAACTGCAGCCTCAAAACAGGCTAAGTACCGAGCAAATGGGGGATTATCCCCCTTGACATGTATGGACCATCAGCTGACCCTAGAAACTACAGACCCATTAGTCTGACTAGTCTAATATGCAACAACATGAAATGAATTATCATGGAAATGATCAACAAAGACATTGGCAACCTGAAAACACTGGACCCATCTCAGTTTGGTTTTGTCAAAGGAAGATCCTGCCAACTTAACCTGGGAGACATCTTTGAGAATGTAACTAGGAAACTGGATGAAGTGAGAATGGTGCACACTGCCTACTTAGACCTGGCCAAGGCATTCAACACTATACCCCACCCAAATATTGTGGACAGACGCACTCAACTAGGAATAAATCACTACACAGCTCACTGGTTTGCCAGCTGGCTCTTAGATAGGACCCAAGAAGTCAGGATTGGTGAGACCACCTCCACCAAGAGGCAGGTCACCAGTGGAGTACCACTGGGTTCTATACTGGGGCAACTCCTGTTTAGCATCTACTTCTTCTTGGAGGTCAAGGTTAATATCAAGATCCTCTGGCTGATCATGTTTACAAATGATTGCAAATTGACCGCTATTATAAATTTCACCAATGACACTAACATCCTAGAAGAGGGTCTAATATAGACAAATAACTGATGCCAAAGCCACAGATTAAAACTCAGTGCAAAGAAGTTCATTATAGTGCCTTTTGGAAAAATGTCTATCCAGGCAAATTACTCCATTTATAAGGTACCCCTAAGAGTTGCCTCAGTAGTTAGAGATCTGTGAACATATGTAGACAGTAATCTGGCCTTTGACCAACATGTAGCCAAGGTAGTAAGAAAAATCATTCTTTGTCACCCGATTTATAAGTAAGGGTATGACATCCAGGTCCTAGGAAGTTACAATACCACTCCACTCATCTCTTATCATACCCATCATGGAGTACAGTGCCCCCTTCAGCATGTACCTGACTATGCATATGCAACAGTTGGAATGACCACAGAGGTTCTTCATCAAGAGAATCCAGGGTATTAATGCACTGTCCTATACAAATAATCTTAGAGCCCTGTTTCTATACTTGGTCTCCTACAGTTTGCGACAGATGATCTGTACTTAGTATATAAGGCATCCAAACATCCACCCCTGTTGGAGTTTTTGCACATCTGCAAAATGAGCAGCACCAGAAACACTAGATTTGAACTTTGCTGTGTATAAGTGTGCACAGTATTCATGAACAAGGTTTTATTTTACACCATAGCCTGGTAATAATAATCCTTCATTGAAAGCATGAATATCTGCCCAACACAGTACTTATCTGAGAGACCTTTCCAAATGCTGTAGGTAATATAGAGGAGGTCATTACTTAGTTCCAAGTCTTTCAAGCAAGCTATGGATGTTATAATGGATTTAACTCCATTCTTAGCATTTTAGAAGATTTGGAATGCTGTATTAATTATGATTTACATTCATTTATCTTCTTTGTCATGAACTTGAAATTACAACTTATATCATCATCTTTTTCCTATCAAAATTCCCATTTGTTTTGTAGTGTGATTTTAAAATACTAATATGTATTAGTAAAAATTATGCTTAAAATATAAACAGTTGAGCAAGATATACAGACAGGTAATTCATTTTTTCAAAGTGAACATTACAAGTAATATTTTGTTATTCTGTTATTAACTTACATACTTATCTTTAAATCTGTCTTTATAACCACCTACCCATTTCTTTATATATATATATATATATATATATATATACATACATATATATATATATATATATATATATATATATATATATATATGTATATATATAATATATATATATAGATATATATAGATATATACATACACACATATATATATATATATATATATATATATATATATATATATATATATATATCAGGTCTGTGAATTTTATGCATCTTTCTTTGTTCCTCTGTATGTCTCCATCTATAGGGATATATAATTGTGTATTTATGAATCAACTTGCTTTTTGTTTATTTGCCTGTCTTCATTAAAATGTTGCAATAGTTATACAAAACAGCACATTTTCTTTATTTTGGTTTAATCTTTGTGAACTATTTCCAGCTGTATCTATGATATGCAGTTATTTAACAAATTATCCACCTGTATTTATCAGTTGAGGCACCAATTGTATGTCTTACAGTCTAGATCCCTGTCTATGAACATGGTATGAAAAACAGGTGATGCATCCTCATAGCTGTATCCTTTGAAGGTCATCACTCAAGCCATGCAAGGATGCGTGTGTGTGTGTGTGTGTGTGTGTGTGTGTGTATACGTGTGTGTTTATTTGATTGTTTTATACACATGTAATTTAGAAAAGGCTTTAACCCTTTCACAAAGACAATTACCCTCCCATGCCAGGAGGCACAATGTTCTACAACAACAAGCTGATGAATGTGTTTCTATGCATCTTCCATTCCGGCACAAACTACTATTGCGAGAATACTCAGCATAACAAAAGATGTAAGGATTTGTCTCTTTTGTTTTCTCTGAGGTGAGTTCTTGTAGGTTATATGTTCTAGAAAGCTTTGCTGTTGAACAGCAAACTTTCTTCTCAAGCATTGGATACCACTCCCTCTTGCTAGGTGCCAATTGACCATATCAGTTGCCAATCACATGCCTACCATGAACTGACTGCCAACTGCATTGCAGTGGACAATATCTTAAGCAACTATCTACCCACCTTTGTTATAAGGAATAACATAGCCATCCCAAAAAGTCAGTGCTAAAACCTCTCACATAACAGAACCAAGTTTCATAAAGATACCTTTACTATTTTAAAATCTGTCAATTGGAAACAAGTAAAAACCCCACTACTTAACAAAGCTGCATCTCTGTTTAATACAATTTTCCTAGATATACTCAAAAACATGCCCCACTCAGAAATAAAATATTCAAATCTAACCCAGCTCCCTAATTAACTAAACAAAGTTGTTGATGAAAAATAGACATAAAGCACAGTTACTGGAAACAGAGAAAAAATTATCTCAATGCCCAAAAATCCAGACAACTTAGAAACCATGCCAAAAACACAATTACATTTGACTACAAATCATTTTACACCAACCAACAAAACTCAAGACAAATAAATGCTAAAATGTTTTGGTCATCAAGAAACAAACTTATCCATCCTGGCTATACTACTCAGCCACCACAACAACCAACCATTCAGGGATGATAGCTAATTCAGTTCTTCTTTACTCAAACAGTAGCCTCACTCTTCAAAGATGAAACCTCTACCTCCCTACCTATTGATGACAGCATCTACTGCCTCATTTTGGTCATCAAGAAACAAACTTATCCACCCTGGGTATACTACTCAGCCATCACCACAACAATCAACCATTCAGAGATGATATCTAGCTAATTCAGTTCTTCTTTATTCAAACAGTAGCCTCACTCTTCAAAGATGCAATCTCTACCTCCCTACCTATTGATGACAGCATGTACTGCCTCAACAAAATACCTCACATACCTATACAAACTTCCATCATCAAATAACTCATTGTCAAACTAAAACCAACAACATTCACCTCAGACAACCTTCCTGCCAAATGCATTAAAATTGCAGCTGATGCTGTATCCTATCCTGTGTCCATCTTAATCAATTGGTCAGTTAAATAAAGCTATGTTACTTTACTCTGGAAGAAGTCCCATATCCTGTCCCTTCATAAAGATAGGAAATCAACTAACTTCACCAATTATCCAACCATTGCTATCCTTTCCCCTTGATCCAAAATTCTTGAAAAATGCATTCAGTGTGAATTACTCTGCTCTATACTTCATAACAATCTTTTGTTTCCTACCCAGTATAGCTTTCATCCACATTACTGTACCATCTATGCACTCCTCAGTTTCTACACCTCCATTAATCTTCATTGAATTGCTGGTATTCTGGCATCAGCAGTATTCCTTGACCTGTCCAAAGCCTTTGATACTGTGTTCCACCTTAAACTTAACCATTGCTCTTCCTTAGAACTAGATACACCCTCTATCTCCTGATTTATTAGTTATTCATCTGATAGACAACAGGCTGTCAAATGGAACACTGACATCTCCCCCTCTCCTCCTTTCGTCATATATCTGTAGGAATCCGCTAAGGTTCCATTCTAGGCCCACACCTACCTATTTAACATTTTCATAAATGACTTACACAAAGCCAGTAAATCAAACAAAAAAACAAAAAAAAAATCTACTCCTCTTTACACCTAATCCAGACCATTGAGCCATAACAAAAAAATCCACATTGCCTTAAATTCTTCCAACAGCACTAATACTGAAGCAGTTTCTTACACCAAACTATTGCAAGTCTTAATAGATGAAAACATGACATTCAATCTCCATATAAAAAAGTAGTCACAAAAAAACTTATAATAACTTTCTAATCAATACATGGAAAAGTCTTATTTAACTGAAGATGCAAAAATACAGATAGCTGTTACATACCATCGCCCAAACCTTTTCCATGCAGCGTCCATTCTTATCAATCTGTAAGCTGGCCGATCTTGCTTACTTGGGCAGTGTTACAGTAAAATTTATGGTTAACGTAACATCAGTGTTTAACCCTGAAACAACTCCATGGGATGGAACTCCATCATTGGTTGTCTTGTTCACTCATACTCTCTTCCACAGTCCTGGAAGATGCGCAGGCCTGCCCAGTATTCTTACTCAGAATACACTAAATAAAACACTATGGTCATGTCATAAAGACTTACTGAATGTGACCAGAGCCCACAACTTTGGGGGTGACTCCCTCTTTTCCTACCATGTTTCCAAAATATGGAGTGACATGCTGCTTCCATTAAGACTAGATACCAAACTTAAATCCTTTAAACAGCATCTAAAACAACATCTGATGGATAGCTGGTCCTGGTCTTGCTCTACTCCTGGTTAGGAATAAGAAACATAAACTATACAATTCATTCATCATGCAACTCTTACTCCATATTCTTACACTATGTTCTTCAATTCTTTCGTGATATCCTCCGTATACTCCCCTTTTCCTGTCCTGGCAGTCCCTATTCCTTGTTCTCCACTCTACTCCATTAATGGATCCCTTCCCATCCCTCTTGCCTTTCCATTGTTCAAACTCTTTCTCCTCATCTCTTCTGTTGTCTATTGTAAGTACGCTCCACCATGGTAACATATCACAAGCACACTTTCCTGTATATGTATTGTTGACATAGAGATGTACTATTTGTTCTCCATCTGAAATCTCCCACTTTCAAAGAATCTTATTCTCCTTAGGTAATTGAATACAGCTAAATATTATTATCATGCCATCTCTATATGTACTTAACTATAGTTCCACAGCATCTTTCCTCATTATGTTTAGCCTGTAATTTATGGAGTGTTTCTCCCAAGGCCTCCACTGAAAAGGGGCACTACCTAGTTGGATAATCCCAGTAAACAAAGGTCAAATAAAAAAAAAAAGTAAGTAAATAGATAAATAAACAAGTATTAAAATGTCAGTGTAACTCTCAGATTATTTGCTTGCTATCACTTTGACCAGGAAGGTGTCTGACTTGCAAGCTGGATGCATTGTCTTTCTCTTGTGAGGTCTTCCAAGAAGACAAGAGAATTTTGTCTGCCAGTGCAAAGATTCCATTGTTTTCTTTTATCAACACCTTCAGATTCCTGTGAAAAATAACATGCATGAAAAGCAACTGGAGTAAATACACCTAGGAGCAAGGCTTCTGGGAAGTCGCCCAACTTTTCCTCAGTTTTGGAGTCTGGAAGATAAGCATGCCATTCCCAGTTGGACAGTTAGGTGTATTGTTTTTTTTTAATGACTTAGGGGGCACCCATCTTCAGAGATGAGTCAAGGCCTATTATGTGAGGACTATATCAACCGTATTTCCTTTAATTAATGGGGTTTAGCATAGGAAATATGTAACTAATGGATTCATTTCAGAACATTGAATTCCATAATGTTGAAATTCAAAACATTGAGACCAAAATATTGAAAGTGTAATACACTGAAACCTGAAAACATTGAATCCCACAACATTGAAAAAAACAGGAAACCAACTATTTATATTCCACCATAACAACATACAGAAACAAATAAAAAAACAAACTGTATTAAACTTCTCCAAATATAACCAGGGGGCAAGCCCCCTGCACCTCCCATGTTGGGGGACTGTGCCCCTCACACCCCCTGCTACTTAAATAGGGGGTTGTGCCCCTCACACCCCCTACTACTTAAATATATCAACACAGAGATCACACTACACAGAACAAAATGGCAAACATACCATTCCATGCTTCATGACTGCCTATTTAAATTGTAAAAAAAACTATCCTCATCCTTTTCTTTGAAACACTACTTCACTGCTAAAACATTGCATATTACTATATATCTCTCCAATACTTACCGGAGTTTCACAGGTAACATCAGTCATGTTCCCTTCTTACTTACTGTACTACAACATAACACATCTTAAAGTCACAGGAACCAATTGGCACATCATAACACTGTTTCCACAGCTGATTCAGTATTCTAACATTTGTTTTGTTCTGTGTAGTGCAGTCTCGGAGTTGGTATATTTAATTAGCAGGGGGTGTGGGGGATGCATGGTGGCTTGCCCCCCTTCTTATATTTGGAGAAGTTTAATATAGTTTTTTTTATTTGTTTCTGTATATTGTCGCGGTGGAATTTAGTAAATATTGGTTTCCTATATTTTTTCAATGTCAATCCTATATTCCTATCTTTCAATCCTACCTTTATATTTGTCTTTCTACCCACTATTATCTCTACCTGTCAATCTTCCTCTCAACAGTCATTCACTTAATTCCTATCTAATATAGTCTTTCATCTAAATCCTATCTACTATAATTTGTATACGCCTCCTAACTTACATTATTTTTCTGCTTCTCCCTCACATTTTCTGCCTCTCTCTTTAGCTATCTTCCTATCTCATACTGTTCATCTTTCTGTTTCTCTTCTAACTCATCCTCATTCATACTATCCCTGTCTTAAAAATGTATAAAATTTTACAGTTTTTCAGATTTATGTATTATGAAATGTCTGCTTTGTATACTTTGTTATTGTATAATTTTTTGTATTTGTGTATACATTCAAAATTTATGTAACTGTATTGTGGAGCTTTTCTCCTCAGGTCTCCATTGAAAAGGGGTTTCTACCCAATTGGACAAACCCGGTTAACAAATGTCAAATAAAATAATAAATAAATAAAATAAAATCAATGTTGTGGGATTCAACGTTTTCAGGTTTCAGTGTATTGAACTTTCAAGATTTTGGTCTCAGTGTTTTGAATTTCAACATTATGAGCATTCAGTGTTCTGAAGTGAATCCATAACTAATATATATATATATATATATATATATATATATATATATATATATATATAGGATGCAGTAATTTGGTTATCTGAATATACACTAAGAATTACAAGTCAGATAATCAGTGAAGTGGGTTTTGGTACAGCAGGCCTTCATAAGGCCTTTGAGAGACGGATATGGTTTCATAGAATTCCCATTTTCTGGAAAAGGCTCCCCATCCATTTGAAGAAGAGTTCCTCTCTATCACTGTTTAAGCCCAACTTGGACCAATGGATGGGTAACTGGAAATTCACCCCTGGTCTGGCACCTATGTCTCTAATGGGCAAAGGCAGTCAGTAAATCATTTCCTATATAAATCAAATTTGTGGGTCACATTTGGGTTGCACAGCAAGGTTTTTAAGGGCCCCACTGGTTATTAGCCTGGTATTCAGCCATGACTCTATAATATGTGGGATGAGACCTCCTACCAACAGCAGATGGTTAGCTTACTATTCTACTCCGATTTCAACAATGCAGAGATACAGATGAAGGAACTTAATCTAAGTTGTATGAATACTTACCACAACCATAGATGCATGAGTTCTTCTATACTTCTGACAAATTATTTCCCTTCTACTCTTTATTTAGGATTGCCTGTTTTATAACTGTGATTGGCTATAGTTGTTGGTTCCTAGGCTAGCCTAGCATAGATATGTTAGTTTTATGTCATATTTCTGGTGTTCTGTTGTGATGAAAGGTGGCATGTATATTGTGTGTTGGAGCCTCTGAGTTGACAGTCCTGTCTGGTCCTGTATTTATAGAGGGTCATGGCACAGTGTGAGGTCCAGTAGTAGTTCTGGCACTAGGTGCCTTGTGGACATCAATGATTTTTGCTCTTTTGTCACTTACTTCAGCTAGATTTCTTAGGTTTACTGCATTACATAATACAAGGCTACTGTCATTTTGGATCCTCCATTCCTCCATCTTCTAATCCTTCATCTTGTTAGTCTGATTCTGACTTGCTGCTCTGAAGGACAAGTTTCCCTGACTACGTAAGCTATCTGCTTTTTCTGAGTTGAGTCAAAACATGCAAGCCTATTTAGAACTTTGCTGTGATCTTTTACTGCAGCCCTACTCTGTATAACAAACCATTTTGTAATTCAAAAAATATTCATAAGATGTAGGAATATCTTGCTCAGCTTCTTCCTCTACATCACTTAGCTAAATTTTCCATTGTTTTATTTAAAGTGCCATCTTTTCACTGTGGATTTTTAAAATGCATGCAGCTTACTTGAAGGCCAACCCACTTTGGGGTTTCATGAAGGTGAGCTTGTGTCAGATGGAAGACACTTCCTTTTCTCCTACCAGCACAAGTAATGGAGTCTCAGTGTACACGATTTCCCCTAGCAGGGCTGCTCATATCAACATTCTTTACTGTCAGTTGGTTTCTTTGTCTTAGCTTGTCTTGTTTGCTTTCTTTTTGAGCACAATGCATAGAATCATCTTCCTTTCATTCACAGTCCCACATTTTGATGGCTCTGTTCAAGATTATCTTATTCTTAATAGTTAGTACTTTTTCCTTTCTTCTCCTCCCAATGATTCACTCTATCTCATATTGACTACACAACACTCTCTCAATTTCTTTTTCTTTCTTTTATTGCTGTCCTTCTAAAAAGGAATAGAATACATTTTATTATTTTCAGTTTTCCTTTTTCCTTCACTTAACTATGCTTGTTGCTGCGAGCCTTCCCTTATTTAATGTCCTGCCTTGCACTGACATGCAATTTGCTGCTTTGCACTAACAGGCTTTGGTTTAGATCTCTGCCAAGTACTATTTCTTCATTTTTCATCTCAATGGTGAAAGCTTTCCTACTGGTAATTTTTTTTTCTCCTCAACATTCACCTGCTTATTAAATGTGTCTAATTCTTTCTACTGTAGCTTGACAGAAAGTTTAGAATGTTTTCATGAATTAATCATTGCAGTAATGATGGTCCATGGTAATTCTTTTGATAGTTGTCATCCTGTCAAACAGACCGACACATAGATGGAATCAGAAATTGAAAAAAAAAAAGAAACTCGTAGCATTCACCACAGGGCTGTCTCTGTTATGCTCTGGAAACATATTTTAATGAGCATCTCCTTTATTTCGGAATCATTAACTACAGTCTGAAGAATTTGGCATAAAAGTGTACTAAAATGTGCACTTCAGTCCACCAATGTACAATATTAAAAGGAGCAGAAACACCAGTCATAAAATAGTGTGGCTAAGTGTACAAAGAAAATGCAGGTTCTTTCTAAAAGAATATTCTTATAGCTTAGAAAATCACAGTAAGTATTTTCAAGACAGTCTCATATCAAGATTACAGATTCTTTCAGTCTCTTTCTGTCTGTCAGTGCCCCTCCGTAGCTGTTTTCTGGATTCTTGTAACAAGAATGATCTTCAGATTCCTTTTGGTGTCTTCTAGAACTACTGCTCTAGACATCAAATCCTCCTCCAAGAAGGGCAAACAACACTCTATAGGGGCTTTCCTCCGACTTCCTATTATACAGCTTTAATTGCTTCATTAAATACATGTATTATGGCTAATGAAGTAAAGTTTCTCTCTGCTCTTAAACAAAAATGTTCACTATAGTAATAAAAATCCCACTTAAAGTAACAGTGTTTCATTTACAATAAATTCACTATATCAGTTCCATGTACACTGTGTGCTTCCATAATTACAAGCATTTGTGTCACCTGTACCACATCATTCCATAAGATCAACAATATGCCAGCCACAGCAGATGTGGTTGGCAGCATTAGATATAACTGTATCCCGTGACTATTATACTGTGTGAGGTACTTTATAGCATGAAGGAATATCACGTGAGGCTAATACTGCCTTGTACTTCACACCAGCCACTCCGCCTGCACTATTGTTCAAACCAATTATTTCTCAGATGATCTATGAGGTGTTTTTGATATTTTTCTTACTAAAGTGTGGGTACCTGAAAGCAGTGACTCCTGTCCTTTCCCTTTCAGCCTCGCATGTTGCTACAGGAAAACTACATGTAGGTACTGTATAAGTGCCATGCAGTGTAATATGTCTACAACATAACAATTACAACCTCAAGCACAGGGTACCTAAAACAGGTGTTATCAAACAGAACATGAGGGATAGTCTCCAGAAATCAACCCCAAAATACATGCACATCGGTGTAGAAATGTCACTGTATTTCACAGTGCCACCCATTGCTGTAAAATAAATTATCCTTTTAATCAGGGATGTTTAGGGCTGCATAGAGCCCTTCCTCTCTAAGTCCTGGCTGATGCTGCTTTGGTGGGAAAAGTATCTGTAGGGTTTATGATGTTCATTTAGGGATTTTTTTTCCTGAATGATGACATTATATCAGGATGTACTATTTATGCACCCAACTGCATATTTTTCACTAAGAAACAATGGTATAGAGAGGAACACTTGTGGTTGATTGTTTCCAGCTATACAGGTGAGAATGTCTCCATTGCTGATTAAATTTTACATAATTTCTTCAATGTGTCATAAAGTGAAATAGTGATACACTGATATCTTAGTCAGTTTTCAACATTGCCACACGTGTTTTAGCTGGAGCCACTGAACCATAAATTTCATTCTTAGCCACTATGCTCATTCATGTAGTGATGCCCCTCTGAACTCACTGATAAGCATATTATAAACCAGTGGGCCACCTACTTAGCAAGTTTTGTCAAAAACTGAAATGTGTTCCAACACGTTTGTTCACTAGATATAAGGACTTTAAAATTTGTGTGTTATACCTTGTGGCACGTCCCTGTGAAGCAATGACATGATGTTTGTCATACAGTGTGGTGCTCTGAGTAGTATATAAAGGGTGGTTGATTTGCACCAGAACACAGCACACTGCAACATATCCTTGTGAAACTTTTACTACAACACACTACAAGGCATGCCACATTGTTTTGAAGCAGATTGTTTACTTTTAAGGGTGGTGGTGGCAGCATTTGGGAATCTTTGCCATTTTCTGGGAAGGGACCAGTTTAGTTCTAACTGATGAAAGTTCATGGGTTTATATTCCTTGGATTATTACTGCACATTTTAGGGGTATGAATTGATGGCATTGATGATTATACTGTTATCTGGCAAGTGCCAGTGGAGCTGAACAGAAAATGTAGCTTGTAGTTCCACTTAATCAAAACTGAATGAAGCTTTTAGACTGAAATTGTATGTTCTTCATTAGATGCAAAATGCTCTTCTTTTTCTTTCTCTTTCATTTTTTTTTTTGAGAGGGGCTTCCCTCCACCATTGACCCCTTGTTATTCATCTTCAAATAGTTTGTTCATTCATTCCTTCCACTGAAGGTGATATCTGGGGAGAGAGAAAGGGCATACTGTGGTTGTGGGAAGGAGTTCATACTTAATGCAATGGATGAAGACTAGGACAGAGAAAGCGTCCCTACTCTCAAGGGGGAAAGACTGCAATGATATTATTCACAATCCAATATACTGCACTGCTTGTGATTGCTAAGTGTTTGTCCTGCTCCCCCTATGACTGTTGTAGTAATGTCTTCCAAGGGAATCTCACCATCCCTCCTTCATTAGAAGGAACACAGTAGTGGTGGCAAAACCCCACTCCCTCCCCATCTGGAAGAAGAGATGGCATCAACCGCTTAATTCTTACCTCCACCTGGCTAGACTTGCAAATGTCAGCTGTTGGCAACAAAGTTACACACCTTGTTACTGCACTAATGTACCATCTATTGCATGGTGCCATAACAGACTCAGTCCCAGAAACAGTCTCTGGCTAGTACAGTAACATATTTCCCAATGGCGTCCACATTATAATCTGTGTCATTAGTGCGGACACCCCAGACACTACAGTAAGGTAACCGCAAAACACAGGACTCAGAAGGCTACTTCAAATATAACCTGTATTTATATTTCTGCCAGTAGAGTCTGATTTGCCTCTAGCTGCTACAACCATGATTCAAATAGGTTAATTCCCAAGGCATGACTAATGCACTCCACATGACTGTTTTAAAGCACAGTAAATCATGCTGTAGAGAGACAGGAAAGGCATTGATGTTGTACATCATTCACTACTAAGGTTATTCCCTTCCAGTATGTTTCCAGGACTCCTGGGGCTTTGTTAAGCTGGGTTGTTTGATTACGTTATAGTCACGGACTTTCTCATTTGCTTATCTTGCCATATAAATCTTATAGATCCACACAGTACCATATGGGCACTTTTGTTTATGAGGAGTCTAAATGGGTTCTGTGGGTGACTTTAGCTAGAGCATCATTACTAGTGGGTGATCTAGTACCTGCCCCTCAAATGGAACCAATAAGTTTAAGTATAACGTTTCTTAAAAAATTAACCTTTTGCTACACCAGTCTAAATATATCTGCAAAATGGCAGCTGTTTAGACCAAGAATAATGACTGCCATAAAGCATCCTAGAAGCTAGAATATTTCTTTCCTATTCTGTCCCACACCCGCCTTCCTTCCTCCTCCTTTCTTTAACAGTTCTTGTAGTAGCATGATATAGGGAAATTTGCACTAGTTCATCCAGTTGTATAACATTAATCCATCCACCAAGACTAAGCAGATAAAATCGAAACTGCTTTTAGCTATTCCAGAAACATAGTTTATATAAAGATGACCTGTTTAATATTAAGCTTTATCACTAAAGAATTATCCTGAATATAATGAAAACTAGCCCACCATCAGGGTTACTGAAATGCTATATATCTTTATTTACTTAAATCAGAACTAATCTGCTTCCACCTTTTCTGCTTTATATATAAATTACTAGCTTAGAGCTTAAACTCATCTATAACTTAGCTTTCTGTAGTTCTAAGCCGGCAAGAGAAGCTGGATGTTTGCTATCTGTTTGCTGATTGTGGCTTTTTTGTTATTCTGTAGAGTTTTAGTCTAGCAGACCATTTAAATTAATTTTATTTGGCTGATTAACTCTAGTTACTGCATAGTTAATTGCTTTTGCATATTTCTGTATAGCATAGCTTGTTACAGATTTATCCCTGCCTGTGACTGCTTACTTGAATAATTATTAAGAGCATCTGCTGTTTGTACGTTCTCCATCCTTCTGACTGATGGCTGCAGCAGTAGCTTTCACACTGATTTTCTGTTTCACCATCCTTCTGCATATCGAGGTAAATTTGCATCATAACTTGTTAGCTTTTCAAATAAAAAAGACAACTAAAGAGTGGGATTCAGAAACTGCTGTTCTCATCCCAAAGAGATAGAATATCCCTTCTCACTTCAGCGCCCCATCTCATGCTTACCTATTAATACACTATGAACCTGTTGAATATCGCCACAGATGGTACCCTCCAGGTGCAGGATGTTCTCTTCCTTTTACCTTACCAAACAGCTAATGCTTAGCATCTCTCAACTACAAAACTTCCAACCTCTTATTGTCTGAAATGAAGAAGACATTCTTCAAGTATTATCATGGACAAAGGTCACAAATGAGGAACAGTTTTGAAAATATTAGTGTTCCTGATTTAGAAATTTGACAGACTAAAATAACATGAACTAGCATGACTGTGCTTTATTTATTTTTTTGCTCCTCCCGTAGCTCCTTTCCAAATTTACCAGATATATTAGACCTGCAGTGGCCTCCCTGAGCTCAATCTGACCCATGTCTGGAGCAGATGAAATCAGGGACACTAGTGTAGTAACACACTGCTACCGTCGAGTGTGCCCTAACCCTCTCCCATACTGCGGCAACCTTGCATCTCCACAATTGCAGCCTATGGAAAGTGGAAATGAGTTCCCTCCCATGCGCATCTTGCAGACCAAGTGGTATAGTGCTTGTAGTTTGGAGCTCCTCTGGCTCTTAAAGCAACTATTATAGCAGCCAAGACAGCCTCACTGCTCCCCAGAATGGGTAAGCCAGCTTCAGCTTCTCACTCCCAAAACCTGATCTTGTCCCTCAAGTCCTTGTGGTGCTAGTCGAAAATGAATATGCATTTTCTGAGCTAAAAGAAACCTGTAACTTTAATGATTGCCATTATTTACTACTATAATAGTCATGGTTACCTTTTCTCAAAAAGACAACATTTTTTGAAGGGGGCAGAACATTTTCAGCCAAAATCAGGGACTCCCTGTCAATATTTATCCAAGGACTAATGTCTGTTTGATAAGTGGCATTTCAGTATCGTAGAATAAACATTTAGTACATTTGCGGTGAAGATAATGAGAAGGTTAAAGGACACGATATGACAGAAAGGAACAGAATGGTAGGTGGGAGTTGGAGAAAGGGGAAGGAAAGTGTTTTATGGTGAAGGAGAAAGGAGGTGATAAAGGCAGAAGAGGAAACATGGAGGTAGAATAGTTGGGCAATACAGTATGTTTTTATGTACAGGAGAAATTCTTTGTCAACATTTAAATTGGCAATATAAGTTGTTTACCATACTAATGTGAGTTACAGTGACAGAGTGGAGTGAGTATGGAACTGTAGGCCTGAGATTAGTGGCATGAAGTAAAGTCTACAATACAATTGCTTGACTTAGAGACTTGAAGGGTTGGTGCAAATGACAAGAGAAGTGTATGTTTAAGTACTTGAAGAGTAGTAAGTGAGTATAGTGAAAAAAAGCAGTTTCTATACAAGAACTTCTGCATAATTGTTAGTTGAGATAATAAAAGTATTTTTCAAGGCTGGCCAATTATCAACCTTCCTTTATTTGATTAGGCTCATTCATTCCAGCTTGGGTAGCAGCCAATCAGTAGATTGCATTGATGCACTGCTTGGTGGGTGCACATAACAGACATTTCTGTTCTCTTTTGCCATGGCTCTTCTTTGTGTCAGCAGTGCAATGACTGAACTGCCCCCTCACTCCCAGTACAGGATTAGCTAACAGAAGTTAAGCTCACTCTCACCCACATCAGCTGACTCCCCCAGTACCTGAGTTAGTGATTGATCCTGGATCACGTGACTCACACTCAGGTTTTTACCTCTTTCTGGTCCAACTGTGCAGTTCTGTGGAAGATAATTTGTAGTTTTGAGAAGTATCTGACAGATCTGTGTACAGAAGGTGACCATGTAGTGCATTTTGCCACATGTCATAAATCAATGGAGGCTAGGGTGATTCTCGCAGAGGATAATAAAATTATGGTGCTTGATAAAGAGAAGCCAGAAGTTATTTAGCTTTTCGAACTGAAGTTTGTATATGACAATTGAATTCTAGGTCTCGACTGATAGTGATCCCAATGTGCTTTGTAAATGGGACTGCTTAGTTGTTTGTACCATCAAAGGCGTGTACCTTTATCAGAGAAAATCTGTTATCTGTTATTAGCATAGCTTCCTTTCAGTGGTTGAGTATGAACTGGGAGATGTTTTAATTTATAAACTACACCTCCTTACAACTCATCCGTTACTGCTGAGCACTAATACCACTGTGTACAAATATGCATTTGCAATAATTGAGAGTTTTTAGTCATTTTTCTTTTTTATTAATTTTTTCTTTGTGTTTTTAATTTTGTTAATTTTAAGAATTAAATGGTGAGATTTCTAAGTTATTGGCATGAATGTGGCTTATATATAAAGGGTAGTGCCTGCCTGGCACCATTACTAATAGTAGTACGGTTCAAAGAAGATATATTAATTGTTAGCTGAGTATAGGCATGTGTGTATAACGTTTGTACTGCTTTAATGATGTTTTCTGTAAAGTCCCAGTAATGCATGGCTGCAAATGCAAAAAATTAAGTTCATATGATCAAATGCTTTATATGAATCTATGGCTAAGGCAAAGGAGTTATGTTTACCGTATTTGTTAATTGTTTGGAGAGATTCAAGAGTTAATGCATGGTCATTTGTTTGAAAATTTTGTAAGAAGTCAAACTGGAAGGGTGATATGATCGAGGGTAGAATAGCTTTTATTCTGTTGGCTAATAGTGATGCAAAGATTTTCAAATCAAGATTTATAAGAGCTATAGGTCTATGGTTTGCAGGATAATCAGAATTTAGGTTAGGTTTAGGTATTAATATAGTCCTAGAGTGATTTAAAAAAAGAACTGACATTGTCTTAATGCCAATTAAGTTAAATAGTTTAGCAAGATTTTCCCAACACTTATAGAATTCAGAAATAAAGCCATCAAAGCTGCAGGCTTTCCCGATTTAATAATATTGTTAATTTCCTGTAAAGAAAAGGTTAATTGAGATGTTCTTTTTGTTTTGGATTTAGTTTGTAAAACATAGTTGTTTTAGATAGTTGGTAAGTTCCAAATGATTTGAATTAGTATTGTATTCGGACTAAAGTTGTGAATATGCAGGTTAAAAAATAATAATTTCTTTGGATGAATGGTAATTATTTTCTTCATGATTTGTAATTGGTATTATAAGAGGCAGGGTATTTATTTTGATTATACTAGGTAAGGTTTTTATGGGTGTATGAGCCCATTCAGAATATTTAGTTACATTTTAGTTTCTTTCCATGTGAGTTGTGAGAGATGTAAAAGGTTTATTCTTTGTTTCACTAATGTCATCAATCATATATTTTTTTATTTTTAAATATAGCTGACTTAGTTTCAAGATCTAGTAATTTTCTTCTAAGCTCTTGTTCTTTTTGAGTATGCTTTTTTAAAGTTAGATTTACTAATGAGAATATATATTTCAGATTTTAAGGCTGCCTTTGGATGTCAAGGGGGATTTCAAATTATCTGTGTTTGTGTTGAATTCATTAAATAGTTATGATATACCTTTTGTGACCTCTTTTTTCCTTTGGTTGTGGTTCAAGGTCCAATGATAAGATTTCAGTTTGTTAGGTACTATAATGGGTTGCAGATGACATTGTGATCTGTAGTGAGAGTAGGGAACAGGTGGAGGAGACCCTGGAGAGGTGGAGATGTGCTATAGAGAGAAGAGGAATGAAGGTCCGCAGGACTAAGACAGAATATATGTGTGTGAATGAGAGGGAGGATAGAGGAATGGTGAGGATGCAGGGAGTAGAGGTGGGGAAGGTGGATGAGTTTAAGTACTTGGGATCAACAGTTCAGAGTAATAGTAAGTGTGGAAGAGAGGTGAAAAAGAGAGTACAGGCAGGATGGAGTGGGTGGAGAAGGGGGTCAGGAGTGATTTGTGACAGACGAGTACCAGTAAGAGTGAAAGAGAAGGTCTACAAGAGGGTAGTGAGACCAGCCATGTTATATGGGTTGGAGACAGTGGCACTGACAAAAAGGCAGGAGTCAGAGCTCGATGTGGCAGAGTTGAAGATGTTAAGATTTTCACTGGGTGTGACAGGGGTGGACAGGATTAGGAAAAAGTATATTAGAGGGTCAGCCCAGGTTGGAAGGTTTGGAGACAAAGCCAGAGAGGCAAGATTACGTTGGTTTGGACATGTGCTGAGGAGGGATGCAGAGTATATTGGGAAAAAGATGCTAAGGATGAAGTTGCCAGGTAACAGGAAAAGAGGGAGGCCTAAGATAAGGTTTATGGATGTGGTGAGAGGGGGCATGCAGGTGGTTGGTGTGACAGAGAAAGATGCAGAGGACAGGAAGAAATGGAAACAGGTGATTTGCTGTGGTGACCCCTAACGGGAGCAGCTGAAAGAAGAAGAAGAAGAAGAAGGTACTGTAATGGGTTTGTCTAAATTTGAAGTGATCTTGCAGTGGTCTGAGAAAAACCTGAGGTCAGTGTTGTAGTCCATTATTATGTTCATGAAATTTGCTAGAGATTAGAAAGAACTCTACTCTTAATCACATTTTGTGATATTGGGACTAATATGTATATTTTTGGGTGGTTAAATCCTTATTTCCTTATTGGTAGCTGTATATGGGTGAATTAGATCAAAATTGGATATTATGTCTAAAATTGCTCATATAGTGTCAACATTATATGTCTTGGACTAGGTAGTTCTGTCTTTGAAGGGATTAATATGAGTATTCCAATCTCCTCCAAAGATATAGTAACAGTGATTACATTTATTTAAAATGTGAATCTCCCTGATAAATTCATGCTGATTGTGACATGGAGCATATACGTTTAGAAATACCACAGGTCTGTCATAAAGATTATTTTGTATACTTACACTATTTGGATCAGAACCATAATTTTTAATGTGATCTTGGAATGAAGTTTTTAGTAGTAATGCTATATATGAGCTATTATGGCTATTACCAGTTGCTATTATGCTTGTTAACCATTTGTTCTTGGTTTGTTTCACCTGGTTAGCCAACATATGTGTTTCTTGTATGAAATTAATATTTGCAATTGTACTGTAGGAGAGTCAAACACTTTGTAATATTCCTAGTGTTTACAATACAGGTTAAGCATACTTTGTAGTTTAGATGACTAAAAGATTTCTGTATAATGGTTGTGTTTTCCTTATACATTATTACAAGTTATATGTAAGGTTTGGAAAATTATTTGACTTTAGTATTCAAAGTATTTCATATTGACAGAATGTGAGCGATGTTAAGTAAAAATAATATGCTGTAGCACATAACACTACAGTATCACAGGTTTTTAGGTGTTTACTAGGATAACAACCCCAAGAGCCTTTTTAAGCCTAGCCATGTATCCCAAATCTCTAACAAGTTCTGGTATCATTGATAAGTTTAAGCAGGGGCTTGGGAGATAAAACATTTATAAGCAGGAGTCTGGGAGGGGAACCATTTACAGGCTGCCTGTGTCCATTACAGACATAGGTGCCAAACCAGGGATGTATTTCCTGTTCCCCATCCAGTTGTCCAAGTTACACTTGAAATGGGTTATGGAGAAACTCTGCTTCATATGGAAGGGAAGCTTGTTCCAGAGATGGGGTAGCCTCTGGGTTACATACCAGTCTCTCCACCAGGTCTTATTTGTACCACAGGCAAAGTTTAAGTCTTTAGAACAGGTAATTCTGATGCTGTTTGATTTTTAGATATGCAGGAGGTGCATCAGACTGGGGTCTGACAATGCCCTGTATGCCAGGCATAGATCTCCCCTCAACAGCATATAGGAGATAGAATACAGGGATAGAGCCTTAAGGTGGTCTGCATAGGACATGCTACTTACATCCAGTATTCTTTTAGTGAGGAACCTCTGTGGATGTTCCACTTGTTGGATATGCCTGGTTAGGTACATACCAAAGGGGGCATTGTACTCAGTGATAGGTCTAATGAATGCCAAATACAGTGGAACAATGGCTTCCTTGGACCTAGATGTCATACCTTTGTTTATACGTTGTACAACATAGAATGATTTCCTCACTACTGTACACACATGATGGCTACAGGCTAGATTCCTGTCTGAGTGTGTCCCTAAATCCCTGACTACTGCATCAACTGTAAGAGGTGTATTGTCATCATGATAGTTACCAGGAGTGGCTGACTTCCAGAAGGATACTATTATGCGTTACTTGGCATTTAGTTTTAATCCATGGCTCTGACACCAGTTGTTTGTCTGTGTCAGCCCTTCCTCTGGAGAACATTTGTGTCAGTGTGGAATTCAATGTTGGCTCCTAATTTGCAATCATCTGCAAATTTATTTAGCCAGAGGTCATTGACATTGATCTTGACATAAGAGAAGTAAATGCCAAAAAGGAGCGGTCCCAGGACCGATCCCTGAGGGACACCACTTGTGTCTGGTCTCTTTGTAGAGATGGACTCCGTAATTCTAACTTCCTGGATCCTCTTTGCGATACAGTTGTCTATCCACTGGGTGACATAAGGGTTTGTACCTAACCTCTTAAATTTGTCAACAATGATTGTATCAAATGCCTTGATCAGGTCAAGGTAGGCAGTGTGAATGATTTTGCCCTAATCCATTGCTTTGGTGACCTTCTTAATGAAGTCCACCAGGTTGAGTAAGCATGACCTGCCCTTAGCAAAACAAAATTGGGTTGGGTCTAGTGTCTGGAGGTTTACTATATCATTATTGATCATTTCCATGACGATTCTTTCCATGGCTTTCCTTATGAGACTAGTGAAACTTATGGGTCTGTAGTTTCTGGGTCTATATCACTTAATCATAATTACAGTTTATTGAATCCCTTTTCATTGACCCCTATTCATCAAACACACAAATCAGTGAACACACTTTTAAACAAAATTTATTCTAGGGCTAACCAATGGTAGGCCAGCCTACCAACTGTGAAAAAAAAAACAAAGTTTAAACCATGTGGGGGGCTATACCACTCATACTCCACACCCCTAACTAAATATACCAACTCTAAGATTGTAGTACAGTGGGGATAAGGGCAAATTCTAGATGGTGGCCAACCATTGATTTGCCCTAGGAAAAGTTTTGTTTAAAAGTCTGCTCGACAAATAGGGGTCAATGAACAGGGATTCAATAAATAGTAACTCTGATTAAGTGATATAGACCCGTAGTTTCTAGGGTCTGTAGATGGCCTACCTTTGTATAGAGGGATGACTGTTGCTGTTCTCCATTTATGAGGCATGAAGCCTGTTTGGAGGCTACAGTTAAATAGCAGTTCCAGAGGGCCAGATAGGTCATGTTTCATGCTATTTAGAAGGCATCCTGGGGTATTGCCTGGGCCCATTGATGCAGTATTCTTGGTCTTAGAGAGAGCATTAAGGACCTTTTCTCTAGTGATAGCAAGGGGAGTTATCTTTGCTGGTATTTCTTGATGGGAGTTTGAGAGGGAGAGAGGGGTAAAGTTGGAGTAGAATTTGTTGGCAAGTAGTCTTGCTATATCTTCTAGCTCAGTATAGGTGGCTCCATTTACAGTGAGCTCTGCATAAAATTGTGTATTGCCTTTGAGGATGTGGACAAAGCTAAAGAATGCCTTGTGGTTGTTTTTGGCCTGGGAGGCCAAATTTACCTCAATTTATAACAAACCAAATATATAATTGAAGCATGTAGAAGATAACTTCAATTAGCACAATTAACCATGTTTTATATATACTTTAAAAACTACTTTAAAGAAAAGAAAAAGTCTTATAAGTGTTTATGTACAATTTATGTTGAGTAAAGAATATTTAAAACATTATTACTTTCGGTTTGAAGATTCATAAGGCACATCCAATTGTTAGTTTAATTTGCAAACAGGAAGAAGAAAAGGTGTACTTATAATTCTGGTCTAAGTGTTTAGTACCCACATGTCTGTGTTGAGTTGTTTCTGTCAGTAGCCCTTGGCAGAGAATCAAACACATGCTGTAGTTGACCTCATTATGGTTGTCCTTCTTGAATGTTCTAATGATCTGTAGTGGAAGTAGTGATTATGACAAATTTTCCTGACCATGTGTGCTGAAATACTGTTGTGCTTCACTGAAGAGTTTTGGTTTGTTCTATATTTCCATCCTCCTTAAAGCTGGACACCATGCTTACTGTCAAAGCAGAGGCTGTAAACCTAACGTGGGTGTGTGCTTCTGTTCACAGTGCCTGTAATACTAATATGGTTGTATGTGCTTCTGTTCACAAAGCCTGTAGTACTAATGTGGGTGTGTGCTTCTGTAATACTAATGTGGGTGTGTGTGCTTCTGTTCGCAGAGCCTGTAATACTAATGCAGGTGTGTGCGTCTGTAATACTAATGCAGGTGTATGTGCTTCTGTTCCAGAGCCTGTAATACTAATGTGGGTGTGTGCTTCTGTAATACTAATACGGGTGTATGTGCTTCTGTTCTCAGAGCCTGTAATACTAATGTGGGTGTGTGCTTCTGTAATACTAATACGGGTGTGTGCTTCTGTTCGCAGCCTGTAATACTAATGTGGGTGTGTGCTTCTGTAATACTAATGCAGGTGTGTGCTTCTGTTCATGTAACCCAGCTACAGGAATGAGATGATGCCTTAACAGCAGACTGCACTCACATTGCTACTCATACGAGTGCCACACAACAGCGAAGCATTACAGCAGCCTCCCACTGGGATGGATTTCATGACCTTTGGCTCCTGCTCCCATCCCTGCAGCAAGCTCCTCCGATACCCAGATCCACTGCTTAAACAGGTCTTTATCCCTGTGTAGCACAGACCTGCAGCTTTGGGGCAGCTGAGGGTTATAGGGTTTGATGCTAAAATACAATGGTTAAGTGAAGATGAACTGACCTGATAGTTTAGAGCAATAACTGTACTACTTAAAGGGAATTGTCCAAAAAGAAAGAACTCAGTGATGAACTGCACAGTATAAACAGCAAAAAACAGGAACCAAAAAGAAGAACTGTGCAGAGACACGGAGACACCAACAGATAAAACGGCAAAGTTTTATTATGTAGTTGTAATTGTTTGGAGCGGAATCGCTCTATACAGAGTATTGGCTCTAGTAACGAACGACTACAGAACTGTTTAAATGTTTGTACGAATCCTATTCTTTCTATGGAATTAAATGCAGGTATACAAACTAATACTGAAGTGGATACTAATGTACAAGCTAAACTGTTGATGGGAGACATTGAGAACCATTTGTTTCGTAGTAAACGGTTACAATGTCAGAGACAACATATGGAAGCTAGTCTAAAAATGAATATAGTTCCAAGAGGACTTAGAGTGTTAAATATGCCAACATATGAGAATGCCTTTCCTGATCTACTGGCCAAATGGCAAAAGATAAATCTCGATACGAGTAGAGCGTATATGCAGTTAATTATTGAATATTTTCTGCCCAATGAAAATTAATTGAACGCCTCTATAGAATTAAAATATGAAGAACTATTGAGAACAATATCTGTTGATACAGCTGATGTGTTCTTACATGGCACCCTTGACAAAGTATTAATATATGAGAATAAATTATTGTTAACTAAAAAGAAGAAATTAGTTTGTGATTCAGACGATTTTAAAAATCAACGTGTTTTCGCTTGGCCCAGGTTCGAACAGTCTAATGAGCCTATCATGAGCCGTGGTAACATGGAGGACCTTATTGAGAACCATGCATCAACCAATCCTCAGTCGAATAGAGGCGTGAATACTGGCCGGATAGAACCTATCAGGACTCATGTTCCTGCGGTCACTGATAAACCAACAGAAGGAAGAAATACGAACATGAACTCCACAAAAAATGAATCTGTGGTAAGGAGAAAAGAACAGTTCAATGTTTTCAATACAAGTGAACCAACTTTACCGCTTCCTTTTCGGGTAAGAAGCAAGTCTGTGCACAACAGGGACAACATACGCACAGGCCAGAAGCGGAAGGACATTTCGCACCACAACAATGGACACACGTTGAAGAAGATGTGGGCAACTGTACAGAACAGTTAGTATGGTACCTATCAGACTGTTCTTTGACTGCTTTTGAGGTTTCTTTACTAACCAAAGGTTTAGGCTATGTCATGTGCCATCTGATGCAGCTAACGTTGATGAGACTTTTTTGCAATTTAGATTATTCGCGAGAAACATTGCTTTATGCATGACTTTTGGCAATATGAATACTCCTCATAGGAATATTTTTAACAAACCTAGTACTTTTATGTCCAATTTTGCATCTACTTTAGATGTGTTTGTGAGAGTTTGTGAAAATGATATGTATAGTTATTTTAATACATGGAAACAGGTTATGTATGACAATTTGAGTCACGGTGAACGTCAAGCACTTAGAACTTTACAAAATAATGAGAAAATTGTTCATAAAAATCCCTTGGCTCCCAGTTTTAGACCTATAGTATCTGGCTCAGGATGGCTTACTGAGCCTTTATCTATTTATGTAGACAAACAATTGAGAATAGTTTTGGATAGGTATTGTATAGTTTTAAAAGATACTCAACAGTTTTTACATGATTTATACATGAAGTTTGGTCAATCTTCTTCTTCATCCAATTTTTTGGTGTCTGTAGATGTTGGGGCCCTTTTTACTTGCATCCCTAATGCCGAAGGCATTGGTATGATTAAAAAGTTTTTGATCAGGGATGGTGTTTTTGATGAGAGACATATAGATCTATTATGTTATTTATTAGAAGTTATTCTAGATAACAATGTGTTCGTATTTGAAGGAGTATACTATTGGCGGCAGAAGGGTGTGGCGATGGGAATTAGCTGCGCCAATAGTTATGCAAATCAGAATTGTATCGTAAGGAATGTTACTGTCCTTCGTTTTTACATAGAACCAGTATGCATCCTCAACATGTTTTCTCTAGCGTAGCACATGGACAAACTTTATCAAAGGAAAGCTGGCTATCTACTTGGGTCCCTAGATCCCTTATTTCTTCTTCAAATTTTAGGGGATTACCTCTTATGTTGTAGTTTGCGGGTACTCTGTTTTTCTGGTTATGGCAGAATGGGAATATAATAATATTAGAGAACTTATGGATATAGATCTCTTTTTTATAGACGTTTTGTAGGCAATGTCTTTTTTGTATGGGGAAGTAGTGAGACTTCATTATTGAATTTTATAAGACATCTGAATAGTAGTAGTAGTTTTTTGCGTTTTATATATAAGATATCCAATACGAACATAGAATTTTTAGATGTTATGGTTTCTGTAAACAGTGAAGGTGTATTTACTTCAGAATTGTATTGTAAGGAATGTTACTGTCCTTCATTTTTACATAGAACCAGTATGCATCCTCAACATGTTTTCTCTAGCGTAGTACATGGACAAACTTTGAGTAGCCAGATTAACAGTTAATGATGATACACTACAGGAGAATTTAGAAACTCTTAAGTCAGACTTTGTAAGTAGAGGCTATGAACAGATAGCTGTATCTAAAGCTATAAGCACCACTATGAAAAGAAAGGGTGGCAAAGCCAAACCATATTTTTCCTCAAACAAATACATATACTAGGATCAACAGTAAGAATCAACAAGGGGTGCCTTTGATTTTGTCATATAGTTCTGATGTTAAGTACATCAGAAATGTTTTATATAAGAATCGGCACATTTTGCACATGGATCAGGATATTGTAGAAATAGTTTGTGCGTGTCCGAGAGTGGTGTATAAGAATAAGAATACACTCAAGCAACTTTTATGTTATCCAAATAAGAGAACTGTTCAACAGTCTTCTTTTAGAGGCATGAAAAAATGTAATAGCTGTAATTTTTGTCAGTATAGGTTCATAGGTTCATAGGTTGGTACTGAGCTATCTGCCCGAAGGCATATATTAGCCCAGCCATGTTGTGCGGTATTCACCACCCCTTTAGTAGTTCCCTAGACCCTTGTACTAGCAGCTAGTACCCTTGGCCCCTGTCTAGTAGTGCTGTTGGTGTGATCCCCGGTGTGAACTTTCTGTTACCCATCCACTCATCAAGGTTCCTCTTGAAGAGTGATAGTGAGGGGCTCTGTCTTATGTAGATCGGGACCCTGTTCCATAGTAAGGGAAGTCTCTGCGATGGAAATCTATCCCTCCAGCATGTTCTATTCATTGTTGTGTTGAGAGAGCGTGTAGCTCGCGTAGATTTGGTTTTGCTAAGATGAAGCATGTTCAACAATTCTGGGTTGGACATGGCTCTGTATGTTAGACAGAGATCGCCTCTGAGAAAGCGGTATGCAACAGAGAACAGTCTTAGCTTTTTCAATCGTGCTGCATAGGGCAACTGTTTGAGGCCAGTAATTCTCTTGGTTAGGTACCTCTGTGGTCTCTCCAGCTGCTGGAGATGTCTAGCCAGGTACATTCCAATTGGTGCATTGTACTCAATAATTGGTCTGATGAGGGAAGAGTAGAGGGGCACCATTACATCCTTAGATCTTGATGCGAACCCTTTCATGATCAGATGGGTCACATAGAAGGATTTTCTAACCACTTTGGCAACATGGTTATCAAAGGAAAGCTGGCTATCTACTTGGGTCCCTAGATCCCTTATTTCTTCTTCAAATTTTAGGGGATTACCTCTTATGTTGTAGTTTGCGGGTACTCTGTTTTTTCCAAAGGGGATTACTATGCAGTTTTTTGCATTTAGCTTGAGACCATGGCTTTGACACCATGCATCATTCTCATTTAGGCCCTTCTGGAGGATCTCCATGTTGGCCGGAGACTCTATTATAGCACCCAGTTTGCAGTCGTCTGCAAACTTAGTCAGCCACAGCCCTTCCGTGCTTGCCTGTACTTCTGAGAAGTATATGCCAAACAGGAGGGGCCGCAGGACAGAACCCTGAGGCACACCACTCGTTACTGGTCTGGATTCGGACATAGATCCCGTTACTCTTACTTTATGGGATCTGTCTGAGAGCCAGTTTGCGATCCATCTTGTGACGTATGTTAAAGAGGAAGGACAATTTCTACACCCGGATACTAAACGGACCTAGCAGTTTAAGGTGCAGGCTGATTGTAATACCAAAAATGTGATATATCTGGCAAAATGCACTATGTGTGCAAAATTCTATGTAAGAAAAACAAATAGAAAACTTTGTGAGTGCATAAGAGATCATGTATACTGTACAAGGAAAGAATTATTGCACAGTGCATTAGCTAAACACACGGTGACTGAAGGTGCAACACATTCATTTTTATTTCAAGTAGTACAAGTGGTATATAGTAACATTACGTTGGGAGATATCTATGCATTTACTGATACAGCAGAAATGAAATGGATTTTTAGACTCGGGGCACATTTAGGTTTGGGTCTTAATGACACTGTCTCTATCAAGCCAGCATTAAAAGGACACAAGTTGCTTAAGAAATGATTTTAATATTTTCATATATTTCTCAGTGATACTAATGCCTTGTGCCTATTTTAGTATGTATCTCTTTAAATTTGTATACATCATTAATGATATGTGATTTTTATTGGCTCATTTGAATTTGTATGGACCTATTTAATTTGGTTCTTTTAAGTACAATATTGTCTGAAGAAGCACCGAAGGGTGTGAAAGCGCTTACAACTACATAATAAAACATTGCCGTTTTATCTGTTGGTGTCTCCGTGTCTCTGCACAGTTCTTCTTTTTGGTTCCTGTTTTTTACTTAAAGGGAATGATGTGCACCTGACTGACGAATCAATACTTTGTGTAAAGACTGATGTTAAAATAGGGTAGGCACTCTGGCAGCACTTCAGGCAGTTTTACTTGGCAGAAACAGCTTTTAGGCCTAATTAAGGATGCTGCACCTCTCTGTATAGTGTCACAACCTACTATGTCCTGCAGCAAGAACAATGAAAATTGTGCATGGGTACAGTTTGAATGTTACTTATTTTTTTGTGTGTGGGTGGGGCATATATTACTATACTTCAGATAGACTATATTGCATAAAAAGCACTGAATTCAGATGTCCTTAATGGTTGAAGTTCACTGCTTTGCTGCACTTTGCTATGTCTGAGAGTAAGGTTTACAAGTTGTCTTGTACCTACTGACATCACACAGACAGCTAATGAATCTTTCACATTTACTGTTACCAGAACAATGCAACATCTTTATGTTTTATTTAGTGTGTAGTCAGCCTGTGCGGTGTACTGTTAGACTTAATAATGCTTTTGGCAGAAAACAGGGTTATACGTAGCAGATCAACATGATAAGCCAAAGTTCTACTACCATACAGAGTGGGGATCACTCTGTGGCTTGTAAATACAGAATGTAACATGTAAAGCTAATAGCACTTACGATACGCTGCTACTGACTCCTGTCTGAGGAAGCTACTAAAATATTAAAAGAAGCCAACTTCATGGCTAATGACAGAATGGGTTTTAAACGGATGTAACTGTACTATGGAGCTCTTTCTTGTAAGTAAAGATGTCTGCTTCATAGCTTCTCCTCATGGAAAGTGATATAGACTGACTTTGAACATGCATGGACCTTGGTAAACTGAACCATGAAAAAGTTACATTGTTTAACAACTACTGGAGCTGACTGTTTACAGCTGAAAGTCCTTAACACTCACTTTTGCCATTCACTTGCAGATGCAAGAGGTTATTTCTTAGGGTATGTTGCATTAAGCTGTCTGACAGCTGCTAGCATAATCACAGGTTTCTGACTACCTACAATTATAAACAGGTAAAAAAGCAACCTATTGAATTACGTAAATGTAAGTTATAGCCAGAGGTAGCATTATATGGTCAAAAACACACTAAAGGTATGTGACTCCATGACTTTTTGAGGAAGGATTTTCTGGGCATCCACAATGCTATGAAAAAATAAATTTTTTTTGCATTATCTGTTTTTTTTTTTAACTTGAGATTATACCTACTTGTGTTTCAGTTTGTTTGAAAGACTTGTCCCTGTTAAATCATACTGATTTATTTGAGATACTACTTCTTTATCTGGGATAGAACCTGTAATGCTTTATTTATCCTTTCCCGGACATGCTTGTTATTTTGTATTTTTTCAGAGATGAGGTCTTCAGAAGTACAAACATTTCTGTAGACGAAAACTCAACCAACTGGATGGACAGCTAAATTTGTCTTTGTTTACTGGTGATCATTGTCCTTACATTTTCCTTGGTCCATTAATCTTCTTTGATAATTTTTTTATATTGCTTGTTATATCAGTTGTAACGATAGTACATCACTTTATCACGTTATTGCAATAGCATGCTCTTTTTTCCCAAATCCATTAATTTGTACATTTTTGTATCAAATTTATTGTTTTATCAAGTGTGTTTTCATTCTTTTTATCCAATTTCATTAAGCAACACTTTTTCAGATCTTTGTTCAATATGCAAAAAGTGTTACATGTCACATTTCAGTCTCTATACAATGCCATTATAAGGACTTTCCCAAAAGGACTGGTGTCTGTACTTAATCATGGAATAGACACTAGTTACTAGTCTTTCTTCACTATGCAGACTGCTGATTAGTTCTTCATACTTATTGCCGTCAACCTAGTTGTTTAACCAAGCTTAGGCTTTCTGGCTTACTCTAATTATCGTTAATTTGTATGCTATCAAAATCTTCAAGTTAAACAATTTAATGTTTCCTAGTTGAGTAATGTTTATGTGGAAGATTAATTCAAATAGCACTTCACAATGGTCATTCCGGATTATTTTCACAAGTTGAATTTTGCTGCTGCTAATGAGTTAGATAGTGAGATGAGTTTTCAGATACTGGGATATGACAAATTCAATAAAATATGCATTAAACATATTTAATAGATTGCATGTTATTTTGCATGTTATATTAGCATGTTTTCCCAATGGGTACCTTAGGCTTAGCATATAATGAAACAGTTGTCCAGTACTAAATAACTGATACACATTTCTCATCCAGGAAAAAAGAGGTAATTGTTTCCCCTCTACTCGTCACTCATTAGACCCATTATAGAATACAGTGCCCCTTTTGGTATGTATCCCACAAGACATCTACAACAACTGAAAAGGCCACAGAAATACCTCACAAAGAGGATTACCAGCCTCAAACAGATGTCTTACACACATACCTCTCAACCCTTAGAGCAAAAAATCTGTGCAAAGCCTAAATGATGAGGGGACAAATAGGGACACATTTTAACTATTGCTCTTACAAGCTTAGAACGATAGAATAATAGGTTTTGCATTAGCATGAATTTTCTGAAGGATGTGGAGTCTTAAACTCAAATATTTGTCATTATTTAATGACTTCAATCCTCAGCTATTTACCAGAAAGATGCAGATTTTAGGAGGAACACACCAAAAATATGAGGCAAAAATCTGGACATTCTGCGAAAATCTGGACAGTTGAAAGGAGACCATCTCAAAAAACTCCAGCTTTACTCCATCGTATATCGCCTACTCAGAGGCGATCTCTGCCTAACATGCAAAGCTATGTCAAACCCAGAGCTGTTGGACATGCTCCACATAAAGAAATCCCAATCCCTCCGAGCTACACGCTCTAGGGACCTATACCTTGTCACAACAATAAACAGAATATGCTGGAGGGATAGATTCTTGTCCCAGAGACTTCCCATACTCTGGAACAAACTACCTATCTATATCAAACAAGGCTCTTCATTAGCACTCATGAAAAATCTTGATGATTGGAAGGGAGATAGGAAATTCACCCTGGGGATCACTTCTGTGTCTCTGCTCGACAGGGGCACAGGATAATAATTTTATTGGGTGGCAAAAACTAGGGTACATTTTTGGCTAGGCTTATATAGCCCTAGGGCCAATAGTCTAGTACCTACTTATGAACCTATGAACCTATTATTCATGTGTATATAGTTTATTTTCTTCATTTATTTATATTTGTTTACTGGCACAGGGCACTGATCTTGAAGGTCAATTTGCAGGCATAAAACCAATGAATGGGATCATATCAGAAATGAACAAACATGTTACAGATACAAGGATATGCTAAAAAATGTTTTAGGTAGTTTATCATAAGCATATCAACTGAGATATAATGCATTACCTTAACATACAGAGAACTGCAGAGAGAGCCAGTCATACCTCTCAACCTCTTAGCACAAGAAATCTGGTCAAAGCCTAAACTAATGGTGGTGGTGGGAGGACTAAAGCCCCAAAATAGGGACAGATTTTAAATGTTACACTTATACACTTAGTTTATAGAATAAAAGAATTTGTATTAGCCTGCATTTTTATGATGGATATGAAGTCTGAAACTCAAATATATACCATTATTTAGTGACTTCAATCATCAGTAATTTAGCAAAAAACCATAAATTTTATGAGGAACAGACCAAAAATATGAGGCAAAAATCTGGACATTCTGCGAAAATCTGGGCAGTTGAGAGGTATGGAACAGGTCAGGCTTTATAAAGCAGATTAGGCATTTGAATGGATGGTCATAGGGAGCAAAGGTGATAACAATAAAGACAGAAGAAAGAGGCATGTAAGTTAAGGTAAGGGACAGGTGGAAAAGAACTGAAGAAATGACAGCACAGATACTAGGCAAGAAAGAGAGAAAGAAAACAAAACCTTTAAGACTGTAAACAATATAACAGATCATTCAAGGGAAAATAACAGAAGTTAACTAATAGCAAGCCTTCCAGGATGTTAGAACAATAAGTGTCGTACGAGTAACTACAACATTAGGTGCACTTTTGGTTCATCGGTGGAACTGCAATCAAAAAGGAAGCAAGTGTAAGGAAGAGGGCTCAAACATTCAGCAGAGATTAAAGACAGGAAGCTATAGCATACATCTGTCATCAGGCTGGCAAGGTAAGGCAAATTATTTGTGTAAGATCTGAGAATCAATTCACAAGAATGAGGGGTGGCAGAAATGAGGGGCAGCAGTGACTCCGTCACAGCAGTAGTATCAGTTTATGGTACAGCTGCCCACATGTGTAGTAGGGCAAAAAAAAACAGCATGGAAGAATACAGAGTCTTTTAGTGAACACCTGTAATGCTCCTACAACAGGACATCCACTTCACTGTTACAAAGTCATCTGGTTAAACATAATTAAAGTATTTGCGGTACAATACTGGTTGGTCTGTAGTACTGTCTGCTTTCTTGTACAGAATAAAAACTAAAGCATCAAGGTAAATGCCCAGTCCTACACAATTTATAGTGCCCATGTTTTTTACTGGACTATGTTCTATGGATGACCAAAGTATAAAGACAGGGCAGCTATTCAGGGCATTCTGATTCTGATTTTGCTAATCTGTGGCTAATTAGCAAGTGATAGAATTAAAATTTAGGTCAGTAATGGCAATGAAAGTAGATCTTAATGAAATTGTTGTCTTGCTTTCCAGGGATTGTGGTATGTCATTGATCAGAACATAGATCATCACTGTTGCTGTAGCTTATAACGTAACTATTATATTACATATTATTATTAATTAGTTATTACTTATAACTTTGTTATTGTAGCTTTAAGCTTGTTACAGGCATATTAATATCTATGTACCTCTGCCATACAGAATGATCAAGTATTCATATGATTTTTATTTCCTTCTTTTTAACTAAGATGGGAATCAAGATGGCTACTTCGCTATCAATGGACTATCAGGAGACCTGAGCACAACTCATAGCTTGGACAGGGAGAAGAGGAGCAACTTCAGTCTTTTATTAGAATGCCATGATCTTGGTAGCCCAATGAAGTACATCTCTACCAGTCTAGACATCATAGTGACAGATGAGAATGACAACAGCCCTGTGTTCACCAGGAGCCAATATCGAGCCTCAGTTAGGGAAGACCTTGTCATTGGATCTGTGGTACTTCAGCTGACTGCTGTGGATGTGGATGAAGGGCCTAATGGTGAGGTGGTGTACTCTCTTATTGATGACACCCTTGGCGCTTTCACCATAGAGATCACAACTGGTACTGTCACCACGGCAAAGGCCCTTGACCGGGAAATTAAATCTCAGTATATGTTCCGGGTGATGGCTAGTGACTGCAGCATGCAGAGTCCTCGGAGTTCTACTGTGACTGTTGTAGTGCACATTGAGGATGTTAATGACAACTCCCCTGTTTTCATTCAGAATCCCGTTAATGCTTATGTATCCAAGGCAACAGCAGTTAATCAGACAATTGCTTTGATGCAAGCTGAGGACTCAGATCAGGGAGATAATGGCACTGTACTTTTTTCCTTCACACAGCCCAGTGCCTTATTTTGGATAAATCCGAGAACAGGAGAAGTCATGCTTCATGCTTCCTTACCCATCAGGCCGTTCACTGTACAAGTCCTCAGAGTCACTGTCACTGATTGTGGAGTCCTCACCAGGTCTACCACAGCACTCTTATTAATTCATCTGCAAACTGAGGAGAAAAGGTTAAGCTGTAGACAGAGTGAATACAATGTGAGCCTTCAGGAGAATAGCAGAACTGGTAAGTAAAATGTATTTATCTTGGATAATCACTGGTTACCAAAGAGTACTTTTATACCAAATAGTTACAAGAAATGCTAGTAGATTTTTTTAGATGAATAGACCTATGCTTTTTATGGCTATAATAACTGACCCAGTTTGAAAATCAACAAATGTTATGTAGTCCTATCTCGCCTACATTCTTACCCGTGGGTTCGGAGACGAATATCGGCTCCGACTCGGCCGACTTTTCTAGCTTGAAGTCTCTTATTGGCTGGGCTAAGCAGGTATCCCATGGTGCACTGCTCCATATCCCCAGATCTCATTCGCCGCTCGTGTTGCTCAGATGTGGTCTCGCGCTTGGCTGTGGCTAAGTACCCTTTTTCTTGTCTTAAGAAAGTTTATTGTTCTGAAACAAAAAGCTATTTTCATAGCTATTGTCTTTAGTGTTGTTTAGCCTTGTGGTAGTGTATTGGTTTTGTGGTATCCCGATAACTGTTCCCTCAAGCTAGGCCTGTTTTCAGTTAGAGGACCTAGTCCTTTCGTCCTGTCTGTGTGTCAAACCGTTTAAATTAGAGGTTTGATTTTTTGTTTCACCCCTTGTAGTCTTTGACGTTTTTGTTAGAGGTCTCTTGACATAGTTGGTTTCAGTGTGTCTCTCCAGAGAGTGTGTACTATTTCAACTTTGATTGTTTCTCGCATTTTTTGTGGTTGAGTGTCTGTAGGTTTTCCTGTCAGACTTTTTTGCATTGCATTTTTCGTGTTTCTTGTGAATATGTCTAAAGATTCCAAAGAGCACAAACCTTCCGGTTTTAAAAAGTGCTCTAAATGTGGGTACAAAATGTCCATGACTGATGGGCATTCTATTTGTGTCTATTGCCTGGGAACCATTCATCTGCAGGAGTCCTGCAGCTTTTGCCATGCTTTCAGTCCCAGAGTGCTCCAAGAGAGAAAGAATAAGCTGATCCTAAAGGGACTCTTGAAACCCTCTTTCGAAGAAGCCGTATATTCTTCTCCCAGTGCTAAGTCTAAATCATCCAAGCCTAAAAAGAGATCTCCGGCTCTGTCAGCTTCATCGGGGCCTCTGGAGAAGGTTGCAAAAGTTGCATTGATCTCCTCGGTTCCACTGTCCTTGGGCCGCAGGAGGTGTCGGTGTTGATGGAACCGGCATCGGCTCCTATTATTTTGGAACCTCTTCGGAGCCGATCGCCCAGTCTCAGACCAGTCTCTCCTGAGAGGAAACCTCGATCTCCCTCTCTGTCCTCCAAATCCTCCAGGGCCCTTTTGGATGTGGATGCTGATAGGGTGGTCCAGAGGCTCCTACAGTCACCGGTTTTGGCAAAATTATTTTTGGCTCCGTCCCAGTCGGCTCTGGAGCCTGTTCCGACTCAGTCTTTGATCATTCCTCCTCCGAGCACATCTCTGTCTTCGGAGTCGGAGTGTCCCATGCTGTGTGATGTTCCTATGTCGGCTCCGATGGCCCCTTTGGCACCGATATCGGCTCTGACCCCCCATCGGTTCCGTCCTCAAGGTTCGGGACTCAGGATTCCTCGGTCGGGCCTGAGGGGGACATCTCAGGGCTTATTTCGGTTCCAAGTCTTCCTCTCAGTGACTCGGCTCGGGGAACTCCAACCCCCGTCATGGCTTCGAGGGCTGGTTGCTCCTCGGATTCGGGGGGGCTGTCTTCAAGGCTATGCGGACCATGCTGGCCAGATCGTCAGCTACATCAGGTGGGTCAGTCACTCTGTCCCCCACCACTCCGGTGAGAGCCTCTGATCACCGCCTATCCATGGACAGTGGAACACCAGGGCCTAGGGATACCCCCACGAGTGGTTCCCATGTTTCTGAGGGCCCCTCAGACTTTGTGTCTGAGGAGCCCCCTAAAAAGAAAACGTGCAAGAGGAAGCACATAGACTCCCAGGATGAGTCTCTCACCTCTGATACTGACCTCGAGGAATCGGAAGGGTCCCCTAAGTCATCCTCTGATGATGTTTCCTTCTCTGACATCCTGGAGATACTGAAACAAAGAGGTGACTGGCCGTCCAAAGCCCCTTCTGAGGAGGAGTCAATATTCCTTAAGGCTTTTGGTGCTCAGCCCTCCGCCTCCTGGGTGTCTCCACCCTTCGACGAGCTCCTTGATCTGATATGTCGTAGAGTGTGGGAAAACCCTGATTCCATGGAGCCTGTGCCCAGGTGTCCCAACAAGTTTCTTTCTGCCCCCCAGGGCAAAGATTTTCTGTCTAAAGGAGTCCCTGTTGATGCCATGGTGGTGGCGGCAGCCACTCAGAAGGAAGTAGCAGAGTCCTCTTCCTCCATCCATTCTCCTAACAAGGAGTCTAGGACCATGGACTGGTATGGGAAACGTACCCTCTCATCAGCAATCTTTACCTTATGGTCGCTGAATTACCTGTCTCTCTTCACTCGGCTCCAGAGAGATCTCCTCAAAGAGTTAGGAGATACTCTTGCGGGTAACGTTCCTGAGGTGGTGGCCCAGATGGTTAACGCCCAGGTCTCTACCCTCAATTCCATTGTCAACTCATCCATGCGGCTCATTTTGTATGCAGCCAAGGGAGCGAGTAGGGCAGCAAGCTCAGGGGTCACCCTTAGAAGGCAAGCCTGGCTGCGCGTGTGTCACTTTGCGGAGGCCTTCAAATCTTCTTTCACTGACGCCCCCTTTGATGGTTCTTCTTTGTTCGGGACCAAAGTGAAAGACACCCTCACCAGATGCGAGCAAGAGGGAAAGACCCTGTCTGCCGTAGGGGTACATTTTTCCCTTCCCTCCAGGCCTTACCCCAAGGCCCAGTGGGGAGGGAAGATGTGGTTCAAAAAATCACAGAGGTTTTTTCCTGCTGCACAAGGTGAGCCCCCCTCCAGAGGCAGAGGAGGGGCAGGTTACTCAGGGAGATGCCACCCTAGAGGCAGAGGGTGCCCCCGCAATTTGGGAGACTGCGATTCCTTTCGTGGCTCTCCCTACTCTCGTTCCTGAGAGAGTGCCCAGCTGTGCTTAACCGGAGCCAGTTGGGGGTCGAATTTCATTACATCCAGAAGCTTGGGAAAGCATCACCCAGGACCGCTGGGTATTACGGATAATTTCCGGAGGTTATCTCATTCCATTTACATCAGACCCCCCTTCATTCAGAAAAATCCCAGACGTTCCACCCAGTCAAAGGGATCAAGCAGCCTTAGAGATTTCAAAGCTGCTAGAAAAAGGAGACATCCAGCATGTCCCCTCAGACCAAATTGGATTAGGGACTTACTCGAGATTCTTTTTGGTGCCGAAAAGAACAGGGGACCTTAGACCCATATTAGATCTCAGCCAACTGAACAACTATGTACAGAAGTCCAAGTTCCATATGGTCACACTACAATCGATTCTCCCATTGTTAGGAGAGGAGGTATGGATGTACTCCATCAACCTCAAGGATGCTTACTACCATGTGAAAATGGACAGGGCATCCAGGAGTCACCTATGCTTCCAGCTGGGAGCCAGTCATTTCCAGTTTTGAGCCCTGCCCTTTGGTCTCACCACAGCCCCCCAGGGTGTTCACCAAGTGTATGGCGGTGGTGACGGCTCACTTGAGACGTCAGGGATTCCAAGTGTTTCCGTATCTGGACAACTGGCTCCTTACCGCTCCCACCAGGCATCAACTAGTTCAAACCAGGGATGCTACCATCACTCTATGTCACCAGTTGGGTATAACAATAAATTGGGAAAAATCTGCCTTATTGCCCTCACAGCATGTCACCTTTATAGGAGCAGAATTAGACACCATTGGAATGCGAGCATTTTTACCACAGGAGAGGATCAGAGTCTTACAACAACAAATACACATGCTGATGCCCCTGAGGAAAGCGAAGGCAAGATGGGTTCTCCAACTCCTAGGGACCATGGCAGCAACTATCATGTTGGTTCTCTAGTGAGATTGCACATGATAATTCTCCAATGGCTCCTCTTTGTTCAATGGTCTCTCCAAAGCTTTCCACTTTCTCATCCCATTTCGCTCACGGACAGATGCAAGCAGGACCTCGGTTTGCACCAACAACTTTGACGGGGGAAGGCCCTTCGTTCCACCCATCCCAGTTGCCACGGTGACCACGGACGCCTCCCAGATGGGGTAGGGGGGCATTATCTTGGCAGGACAGTCCAAGGCATGTGGCAAGAGCACAAGATACATCTGCATATAAACGTCTTAGAGATGAGAGCAGTGCTACTCACGTTGCAGGCACTTCAGAGTGTTCTACCTCTAGGGATGATTGCAATACACTCTGACAACATGTCAGCAGTGTGGTATCTAAACAAGCAATGGGGAACCAGGTCTTACCCTCTGTGCAGAGAGGCCATGCGAGTGTGGCAGTGGGCAGTAACTTCCCAACGGTTTCTGTTGGCAATGCACATTCCGGGGAAGTCCAACGTGATCGCGGACAGGCTAAGCAGAGCTATTCTGATGCCTTACAAGTGGTCCCTGACTCGCCTGGTTGCAGAGCGAATCTTCAACAGATGGGGTCAGCCTTGCTGCGACCTTTTTGCCAGCCCCCTCAATGCGAAATGCAGCAGCTACTTCACATTGATCCCCCCACAGGGGGAGTCACCCAGGGACGCTCTGGTTCACGATTGGCCCTCCAGTCTGCTTTATGCTTTCACTCCATTTCCTTTGCTGTCAAAGGTGATTCAGAAAGCGCAATCCTTGGGAAGCAGAATGATTCTGATTGCTCCACACTGGCCTCACCAAGTCTGGTTCCCCTTTCTTCAGCCATGCATTGTGGACACTCCTTGGATTCTGGACCCTCAACCAGACTTACTGACACACATGTCGGGACAGTTCCACCCCTCCCTGATGACCCTCCAGTTGGCAGCCTGGCTACTCCACTTCCATCGTTAGTTAGACTTCATAAATTCTCACCGGAAGTGGTTCATATATTATCATCCTCTCATAAGCCATCTACTAGAAAGATTTATTGTAGTAAATGGAAGAGGTTTTCTATCTGGGTGCATACCTGAGGCATTGATCCTTACACAGCTCCAATCACTTCAGTCTTGGAGTTTTTGTCTATGCTTTTCCATCAGGGTTCCGCATCAGCTACCATCAAAGTTCAATTGGCAGCTATCTCTAATTTTCATGTCGCTAACGAGCCTAGTCTCATGGCTCATAGATTATGCAAGGCTTTCCTGAAGGGTACTCTGTTGCTCTGTCCCCCGGTTTCCAAACCAATCATGCCCTGAGATCTCAATTTTGTTCTAAAACCCTTACTTTACCACCTTTCGAGCCTGCAGCTGCCTGGAAAACAGCCTTCTTAACAGCAATCACTTCAGCAAGGCGAGTTTCAGAAATTCAAGCTCTCTCCATCAAACCTCCATACTTAATTTTCCATAAGGACAGGGTCTCTCTTAGACCAAACCCTCCGTTCCTTCCTAAAGTGGCTTCCGTGTCTAATCTTAATCAATCCATTGAGTTGCCTGTGTTCTTTCCTCACTTTTCGAACAAGGCAGAATTTAGATTTCATCAGTTGGATGTACACAGACAATTACGCTTCTATTTACACCAGACAAAAGATTTCTGGAAGTCTGATCAACTTTTTGTTTCCTTTTCGGAAAACAGAATGAGGTCCCCGGTCTTCAAGGTCACCCTATCCAGATGGATATCTAGTTGTATCTCTTTCATCTACCAAGCAGGAGGAAAGGATCTACCATTTCCGGTCAAGGCCCACTCTACTCGGGCTGTTTCTACATCTACAGCCTATCAGGCCAGATTGTCAATGGATGATATATGTGCTGCGGCTACTTGGGCTTCTCCTCACACATTTGTTTCTCATTACAAATTGGACGTGGTTTCTAGGGCAGGTCATCCTTTGGATCCACAGTTCTCAGGAGTATTTTCCTTTGAGCCACCCAGGATGTAGGTGCTAGGGACGCTGTCCCACGGGTAAGAATGTAGGCGAGATAGGACTACATAACATCAAGAAGTTATGTACTCACCATAACGTTCGATGTATGTAGTCCATCTTGCCTCACATTCTTACTTACCCTCCCACCTTCCCTCTTCCTGGAGGATTTGGAGTTTAGGGTGTTCATCTGCAGAGTTCCCTTACTTGGCTTATTCTTTTTCCTGGATGTTGTGTATGCATGGGGTACGAATGAGTTTCGCAGCAAACTAGATCTGGGGATATGGAGCAGTGCACCATGGGATACCTGCTTAGCCCAGCCAGTAAGAGACTTTGAGCTAGAAAAGTCGGCCGAGTTGGAGCCGATATTCGGCTCCGAACCCACAGGTAAGAATGTGAGGCGAGATGGACTACATACATTGAACGTTATGGTGAGTACATAACTTCTTGTTTCCTCACTTTGCTGTAAAAACACACACACATGTTTAAACTGGATCCCTCTATCTTAACTGGAGTACAGTCGTAAAACAGTTAAGATGGGGGGGATATATATATATATATATATATATATATATATATATATATATATATATATATATATATATATATATATATATATATTGTTATATTTAGGAGGATCAAAGTAGTGCCCAGGCTATACTCTGAAAGCATTAATTCTTATTATGATGATGCATAAAATAATTTTTAAGACAATTCTGTAAATCAGCATGGGTGGAAAATTGCTCATCATTTGCTTATTACTTCAGATTAGATGCTGTGTATAAACAGTGATAGATAAAGAAAATGCTGTTATAGAATGCTTCTTATACTATTTGGTACATGTTGTCTGCATGAAAGAAGTGTTCCATATGACCGTGCCCACAAAGAACATGAAATGTATTGCAAAAATGTTTTGCTTTCAAACTTAACCAAAATTGCTTTTAAACACATTTTAAATAAGTACAGATGAGCACATATATAGTATACTTATGAATTTTTCAATATATGTTTATATGTGCTCATTTATATGTGTGTGTGTGTGTGTGTGTGTGTGTCTGTATATATATATATATATATATATATATATATATATATATATATATATATATACATACATATATACACACACACACACACACACACACACATATATATATATATATATATATATATATATATATATATATATATAGATATATATATAGGTCTACTTCATATAATCAAACACCCAAATGTTCGACTTTCATATGGCCGAGACCATATGATTGAATATTTGAATGTTTGAAAATGTGAAAAAAAAAATCTAAACAGTGCTAGCAGGGGGCAAGCCCCCCTGCACCCCCCCCTATTTAATATGCCAACTCCGAGATCGCACTACATTGTGGTAAAAGGAAATCTTCCTGTTCTGTGCTCTATGGAAATCACCATTCAGACCGTTCGAACTTTTAAAAGTTTGATCATATGGTCACAGCCATATGAAAGTCGAGCTTTGAAAAGTTAAACCTTCTGAAGAGGACCTATATATATATATATATATATATATATATATATAATCTATATCTAGCAGCAATAAACACAAAAAGAACAGAGGGTACTGGGGACCACAGGACCCAATACCCCAACGCGATCTCCCTGGAGAGCTAGTAAAACCACAGCGAACACCAGACACCAGCACCCGAAGAAGTCAAAGATAAAAGACCAGCCACCACCGGACCACCACAAAGACAAGCCAACACCAGGGCACTGCCAAGTATTCATGCAGGCCCCAGTAACACAGGAGCCCCCCCGAGGACCAAGAACAAGAGGAGCCCACCGGAGAAATAAAGAATACCAGGCATGCCAAAACAACAGTGTTGGACCCATACACAACTGAAACCAAAAAGAAATTTTTTTAGGGAGAGGCCCAGCAACTCATTGTCCCAACCAAACCACAGGAAAGGGCAGAGCGAGAGAATGGCCACCCACCAGGAGATTAACCTAATCACTGAACTGGCCCAGTATCACCCATCAGTGTTCAACCTTTCTGACACTGAACTTGAACAGGGTACTATAACTCTGCTCAAGAG